>NW_005871183.1:899744-921265 GCF_000147115.1 Myotis lucifugus | reverse complement strand
CAAAGAAAATATATGCACAACTCATGGACACAGACAACAGTATGGTGATGGCCAGAGAGAAGTGGGGGGCAAGAGCTGAGTAGAGAGGGCAAAAGGGGGAAAATAGGGGCATCCTATATCTACACTAATAAAAGAGAAACATGGTAATTAGCGTACGACCGCTACCCTTCCCATTGGCTAATCCGCATATCCTTATGCAAATTAACTGTCAGCCAAGATGGCGGCCGGCAGCCATGCACTGAAGCGAGCAGGGAGGCTTGCTTGCTCCAGTGACTGCGGACTCCAACATTCCCCGCCTGCCGCTGCCGGCCTCTCAGCTGCAACTCTAAGCAACTATGTACTATGTTGCAAATAAGAAGCTAAACAAAACCCCAGAAACCGGCTTTCATTCAGCCGGGCTTCAGCCAGCTGGACCGCAACATTGTATCGATGTTTTCAGCAGCGAGGCCTCAGAGCTAAAGCTGGCCCAGAATTAAAAAAAAGAAAAAAAGGAGCGGTTGGGACCTTCAGTCAACCGCTTCCGGAAACAGCCCTCAGCCCCTCACCCAGACTGGCCAGGCACCCCAGTGGGGACCCCCACCCTGATCCAGGACACCCTTCAGGGCAAACCAGCCAGCCCCTACCCGTGCACCAGACTTCTATCCTATATAGTAAAAGGTAATATGCCTCCCAGCACCGGGATCAGCGGAGCAGCGAGGCTCCCGGCACTGGGATCAGCGTGACAGGGGCAGCGCCAAACCCCCTGATCAGCCCTGCTCTGTGTCTGATAGGGGGGAGCTCCCCAATCCCCCGATTGCCCTGCGGCTCTGTGTGTGACAGGGGGCAGTGCACCAACCCCCTGATCAGCTCCTGCTCTGTGTGTGACAGGGTGCGGCGCCCCAACCCCCGGCCCCCCTACGGGCCCTGCTCTGTGTGTGACAGGGTAGAACCATAACCTCTCCATTGGCCCTGCCCCGAGTGTGACAGTGGCGATGCCCCAACCCCCTGATCGGCCCTGCTCTGTGGGTGATAGAGGGTGGCGCCCCAACCCCCCTCCACGGGCCTTGCTCTGTGTGTGACAGGGTAGATCCATAACCTCCCCATTGGCCCTGCCCTGAGTGTGACAGGGTGCAGCGCCCCAACCCCTTGATCCGCCCTGCTCTGTGTGTGACAGGGGGCGGTGCCCCAACTCCCCTATCAGCCCTACTCTGTGAGTGACAGGGGGGAGCTCCTCAACCCCCTGATGGGCCCTGCTCTGTGCATGACAGGGGGGAGCTCCCCAACCCCCTGATGGTCCCTGCTCTGTGCATGACAGGGGAGAGCTCCCCAACCTCCTGATCGACCCTGCTCTGTGTGTGACAGGGTACGGAGCCCCAACCCCCCTGGTGGGCCCTGCTCTGTGAGTGACAGGGGGCAGCGCCCCAACCCCCTGATTGGCCCTGCTCTGTGCGTGACAGGGGGGAGCTCCCCAACCCCCTGATGGGCCCTGCTCTGTGCATGACAGGGGGGAGCTCCCCAACCTCCTGATCGACCCTGCTCTGTGTGTGACAGGGTACGGAGCCCCAACCCCCCTGGTGGGCCCTGCTCTGTGAGTGACAGGGGGCAGCGCCCCAACCCCCTGATCGGCCCTGCTCTGTGCGTGACGGGGTGGCGCCGCAACCTCCCCATCAACCCTGCCTTGAGTGTGACAGGGGGCGGTGCCCCAACCCCCCAATAGGCCCTACCCTGAGCGTGACTGAGGGTGGCATCCCAACCTCCCAATCTGCCCTGCTCTGTGCATGACGGGCGGCGCCCCAACTCCCCAATTGGCCCTGCTCTGAGCCTGATCAGGGGCTGCACTTAGGGATTGGGCCTGCCCTCTGCCACCCGGGAGCAGGCCTAAGCCAGCAGGTTGTTATCTCCCGAGGGGTCCCAAACTGCGAGAGGGCACAGGCCGGGCTGGGGTACCCACCTCCCTCCCCCCGACTGCACAAATTTTTGTGCACCGGGCCTCTAGTAATAATAATAAAGAGGTTAGGAGGAAACTTTTAGAGGTGATAGCTAGGTTTATGCCATGGGTATGTATTTGTCTCCAAACTCATCAAGCTGTACATATATTAATTATGTAAAGTTTTTTGCATGTTGATCTATAATAATAAAAGCATAATATGCTAATTAGACCAGAGAGCCAAACGACCTTTGGGACATCATTCGGACGAAGCCATGGGAGCAGGGGCTGAGGCAGAGATGGTTAGGGGTTATCAGGCAGGCAGGCAAGCAGTTAGGGGTGATCAGGAATGCAGGCAGAGTGGTTAGGGGTGATCAGCAGTCAGGCAAGTCGTTAAGGGCAATCAGGCAGGCAGGCAGGTGAGTGATCAGGAGCCAGCGGTCTCGGATTGCAAGAAGGATGTCCAACTGCCAATTTAGGCCTGACCCCACAGTGGGATCAGGCCTAAGCCAGCAGTAGGACATCCCCCAAGGGGTCCCACATTGTGATAGGGTGCAGGCTGGGCTGAGGGAATACCCCCATGCACGAATTTCATGCACTGAGCCTCTAGTAAATAAATAAGTGCCTATATATCCCCTAATCAGCATTTCTCATAGCTATAATAGCTATTTATTTCTCCCTCAAGCTGTTCTTCCAAAAGCCTTTGTATATTTGTATACAGCACCATCAGCTATTGAATTATTCAGGTGAAATAGCTAGATATCTACCATGATTCCTCCTTTTTCTTCAGCAATAACCAATATAGTAGTAAATTGTTAACTAACATTCTTCAAACTAAATTCTAAATTTGTCCACTTTATTTAAACACTAGGTGGAAGACATCATCACCCAGCATCTGGACTACTGAAGAATTTCTTGACTGATCTCCTTGCCACTATTTGTCTTCTAAAATGTATTCTCTAACTAGTAGCTACAATAATATTTGATAAATAGTAAACCTAATCATATTCCATCACCAATAACTTTCTACCTGTTCAACAACAACCCTACCATGGTTAATAAGTTCCAATAACCTGGACCTTGACTATCTCTCAGACTTCACTTGTACTTTCTCCAGTTGGTGCAACATGCTCCAAGGCACTACTCCTACAGGCTAGCCCTGGTCTCAGGCACTGCTTTCCAGCTAGACATAAGCAAAGACATTGGCTTTGATGTTTCTTTTTAATAAGTTATGGTGTAGTACATATTTTATGAAGTAATTTAATATTCCAAATATACACAAATCATTTTATTTTGCCTGGAGTCATTTGTCCATTCTACACTCTAAAATTTAATCATGTTCAGACTTATGATGCAGTAAACTGATCATTACTACATACCAAATATGACCAGTAATGCTAGCCTGCAGATAAGTAGAGGTTTTCTTTTTGTTTACCTCTCACCCCCATCAGCAGAATAACAGATACGAAATACATCTAGTATCCATGATGGGCATGGACTAAGGACCTAAGAAAATAATGTTTTCTTTGATAGAGGCAGAGATAGAGCAGAGAGAGAAGAAAGGGTAACTATAGATACCCAATATCCCCCTTGCTCAGAAGTAATAGCAAATTCACATTTATGATTTTAGGTGCTTTGTCATATTCTGTGACTCAATATGGAAAATTACATATCTATTCTCCTAAAGAACTTAAAATTAAAACATAAACTTTATCCTTTAGGAAAGATTAACACTACAGTTTAAGAACATTAAACTAATATCATCAGACTAGTGAAAACAACAACAACATGTATCTCCTGTCCCTTTGGGAATGCTTTATTCTTTTACGTATTATGTCACTTCTTCATTTAATACATACACTCAGTGCCATCAGATAAGATTTTATATTATTCAGTGCTTTGGGGGTTTAAAAAAAAGCAGTGAAGTATATATAGTAGATCTATAAACATATCCCTGTAAGTATAAAGGATTTATTGGATAGATAGATAGATAGATAAATATAGAGGTTCTGTCATTAGAAATCAATAGTGATATGATTTCTCTGAAATATATTCATTTATTGACATGAAAAAACAGTGAAGAAAAGCTAATATGAAAGCAAAAGAATCACAGAGAACATTTAACATGAGAAATGCATTATTTTAAGGAGAGCATAATTTTATTTATATTTGTCAGAGAAAGTGAAAGGTGAGGTGGTAGATGCGTTTCTGAAAAGTACTGAGATTATTAAAGTTTTATAAACCAGTATATTTCTTCTAAATACAAAACCCAGAGCTCAAATATTGAGTACACTCCTCTGATACTGTACCCCGAGTGGCTATAAAGAAGGAAAAGGTTAGTTTCCTTTAGTACTAATGAATAATATGCCAAAGTCTATCTATATAATTTATAAATTATTACAGCATATTGGTATATATCTATCCATTCATGTATATATTTGTAAATTTTGAACATTTATTGTAAGAAAGATTTATTCATCAAGTACTTTTATTTCCCTATTAAAATGTCTGATACCTGGAAGAAATCAACAGGTATTTGTTGATGAATAAATGCATGAGTTAAAGCTGAATTTTCAAATAGTTTCTTTTTTTTTCTTCACACATGTCTGTGCATTAAATAATTTAACTATTTTTTCATTATTTTAGCCACAATCATGTAATGTTGTATAGAACCAATGATAGAAGATTTACATTTAGCTTAATAATTTAGGGATGATTATCACTGCATTATATATGGTCAAATACTCAAAAGATTTCAGGGTTTTGGCTATCTAGTTGTATGGTTTCACTTGCCAATAACTATCTACTCGGCAAAAAATATTGAAAGGATTTTAGAGACGGGGGAAGTTTTAGGGAAGGGGATCCATGGAGAGGAACGCATACCTGAGGGGCAGAGACAGCTCCAAGCCACCAGATTGTTTATTTTACATACACAGGGGATGGAAGAATGTCACAAGATAAGGGGGAGAAGGGGGTGGGGTGGGGGGGGGGGAGCGAAGGGTGCGCTTTAAAACTTTGAAACTGATACTATCTAGGGAAAAGGGAGAAAGTAGCCAATTAGGAAAGCATGGGGAACTTAAAATAAGGAAGGGTCCAATTAGAAAGTGTCATTTCCAGCACTTACAAACTGGTAGACAAAAAGACTCAGAGGACTAGATTTTCCCCATTTTAGAGAGAGAGCAGGTTTTCTCCATTGGGGACCCCTCCGCAGGGGGAGTTTGTATATGTTTACAATAAACTTCCACACTTTTGTTAAAAATATTTTAGTCCACGAATTTTATTCTTCAAACTTTGTAGGACAAGAACCTACAATGAGGAGATTCCAGCATATCAATATAATGCCATGACTTTTATTCCAAAAATGATACCAAAAACTTGTGTGAAAACACCATTTCTTTTAGAGATAGATGTAATTGCAAGTAGTCTCTACTGTTCCCCAAAATAATAGGGTATGTTAAATTGAACACAATCTGAGATGACTCTAACAACTGAAATCCAGCCTACTTGAAGGAGCTAGTTCAGGACTG
This sequence comes from Myotis lucifugus, assembly GCF_000147115.1. Lineage (NCBI taxonomy): Eukaryota > Metazoa > Chordata > Mammalia > Chiroptera > Vespertilionidae > Myotis > Myotis lucifugus. Next base: position 915,832 of record NW_005871183.1, on the reverse strand, counting down.
TCAGTATCTCACAATATTGACTTTGCTTCCTTGAGGGTATAGACTCACATTTTCCTAACCACTATGCAGTACTTAGAAGATAACATAACACATTTGATGTTCAGTGAATATTTAACTGAATACACAAATACATGAATGATTTTTTTTTGTTTTGTTGTGTTCATTCAGATTTTAACTGTGGCCTCTCTGCTTCATAGTGACAAATAAGATAGTTCATATTATATTTTGACTTATATTACTGATCTACAAATTAAAGAACACTTCAATTTTTAAGTTTTGAACTAAATTTGAATACTCTTTAGATTCCCTATTTTACTCTTACCATTAAGATAGTGTTATTATTTAGGGTTCCTATAACCATGTGATATATGGCCCTATTGAAACTAACATTAATTTATTAAATTGAACCATCAAATTTTTCAACTACTATTAGAATAGTGTCAGAGGAAGATGACATGGTAGCCAATATATCCTTAGCAAAGCTAGATATTTTTAATAAACTTGCATTAAACAGAAATCAATTTCTTCCAAGCTAAGCCATTGGAAGTAGCCATTGTAGATTGGTGATACACCAAGAACTAGCACCAATAAATGGGTTAGTTAGTAATATAAACTAAGTTAGGAAAACAAAAGTGGATTGAGTCTATAATTAATCAGTATATTCAGTGATGCTCTATAGTGACCATCAGTGTACCATAAGTAGTGTTAGTGTGTTTAAAAAGAGAAAATACTTTTGCTTTCTAGATTCCAAATACGTGATGAATTAGGGCTATCCAGGTGAAGTGAAATACTAATTCTAGCTTTGAGCATCATAAGAATTAAAATTAATAGAGTTATGGTAGCCACAGGAAACATAAAATGAAAATAAAGTTTTTGATTTTGTAGCTTTTATTTCCCATATCTTCCTTTAGCTAAGATTAACAATTGCCTGAACTTTTAGCTACTCATTCTGTGTTTTTGTTTTATTGTTTTATGGGGTTAATTAAAAGTTTTATTTTTAATGGATCCCTATAGCTTAATCAGTGTGTATTGTCATTAAATTCTCATCCTATATCATAAAAGGCTAATATGCAAATCGACCAAACAGCATAACAACCGGTCACTATGATGCGCACTTATTACCAGGGGTCAGACGCTCAATGCAGGAGCTGCCCCTTGGTGGTCAGTGTGCTCCCACAGGGGGAGCACCCCTCAGCCAGAAGCCGGGCTCACAGTCGGCAGTCAGATATCCCCTGAAGGCTCCCGGACTGCTAGAGGGCACAGGCCGGGCTGAGGGACCCGCCATCCCATTGAGTACACGAATTTTGTGCACCAGGCCTCTAGTATTATATAAATATACATAAATATGATGATTTTATTAAGGAAATAGATATTATTTGTCTTTTTCCCCAGTTCATGGTCATCTTTCCAGTGACCATATACCTTTGGTTCTAATCAGTTAATTGATGTCCCTCAATCATTATTTCCTCCCTTATGTCATAAAAATGTTTCAGGCCTCCATATTTGGATTTATCCATGTTTTCATGGTAAACAAGGTAAAATAAATGTTGGGGTTTGAGCCATTCACTAACTACACTGCTACCTTTAATTTATCAGCTTACTTGGTTCTGTCTGGCATCAAGATATATGGCTGGAGAGATAGCACCATACAGGAAACAATTATTGAGAAGATAAATGGCCTGTGAGAGAACTACAAGTCTCTAAAACATGGGCAGCAGGCAGAACGTTACCTTGGTCAATGATTTTGTTTGCATCCATACATCCAGGCAGTTTTAAAACCCCAGAGATAGTGTCCCTTAACTCATAGCTTTGCCCATCTCCCAACCTCAGTTGTGTTTCCTTAGTCATAACTTCACAGAAAGTGCTCCTGGTATCATACTGGTATTACTTATTTTCTCTACTAGGGAAATTATATTTGGAATTAAAATAAGCAGCATTAATTGAGAACCAGCTTTATCTAGGATCTAGAAAATTGTGGCAGAAAATAGTGGTAGATATGTGAACACTATAAATAGATTAAAGATAAATCTGATAATTTTTCATTTAGGTCTAGAATCTAGATGAACCAATCTTTAATCAAGAAAAAATAGCCAAGTCAAAAAGGAAGGAAAGAAGGAAAAGAAAAGTGACAGCCTCACATGAATGAGGAAATGTTTTACCTTATAAGTTGCTCCATAAACGACAAAAACAATGTACAATACCTACTAAATAGCCCTAAAAGAGATGCAAGAGAATATTGCCTCTGTTAAATAAGAGAAAACTATAAAAAGAATGTTGATAATTATAATAATAATATATTAGAAAACTAGTAGAGAATAATAGGATGAAAAACTACAGACATAAATACATATGTAAAAATATCAAATACATACCAGGTGTACCGGTTAATAGTGCAGATTTTTTCAATAGATGGAATTACACATATGTTGATATATATGCGGTTTGATATGTATGCTATTTTGTTGTATTGACAGCAACCTTCAAAACTTCATATGTCAAATTTTCTGAAGGTGTTAACATCATAGGTATTTTTATGCTTAAAAATGTCAAATTTCGTGCCAACAAAAGAGCATTTGCGGGAAGTTTCAATTCATTATTTTGAAGAAAAGTGCTGCTGAAAGTTATTGTACACTTCGGGAAGATTATGGTGAACATGCTCCATCTCAAGATACTTGTGAACACTGCTTTAAATGCTTTAAAGGTGATGATTTCGATGTGAAAGACAAAGAATATCCAGGTCAAATGAAAAAGTTTGAAGACCAACAATTACAAGCATTATTAGATGAAGATGCCTGTCAAACTCAAAAACAACTTGCAGAAAGAGTAAACAATGCTCAGTAAACAATATCCGATCATTTACAAGCAATGGAAAATATTTTAAAGGAAGGAAAATGGGTGCCACATCAACTGAAGGAAAAACAAATGGAAAACCGAAAAGTCATCAGTAAAATGTTGCTTCAATGGCATGAAAGAAAGTCTTTTTTGCATCGAATTGTGACTGGTGATGAAAAGTGGATTTATTTTGAGAATCCCAAATGCACAAAATCATGGGTTGATCCAGGTCAACCATCAACATCAACTGCAAGATCAAATCGCTTTGGAAAGAAAACAATGCTCTGCTTTGGTGGGATCAGGAAGGTGTGGTGTTTTATGAGCTTCCAAAGCCAGGTGAAACCATTAATACTGATCGTTACTGACAACAAATAATCAATTTGAACCGCTCTTTGATCATAAAACAACCAGAATGGACCAGAAGACATGGCAAACTAATTTTGCTGCATGATAACGCACCATCATACACTTCAAAACCAATTAAAGACACGTTAAAAGAACTTGCCTGGAAACTATTAACCCACCCGCTGTATTTACCAGACCTTGCTCCTTCAGATTACCACTTGTTCTGATCGATGGCACACGCACTTTCTGAGCAGCACTTCAAAATGTACAAAGAAGTGGAAAATTGGGCCTCTGAGTGGTTTGCCTCAAAACAAGAAAAGTTCTATTGGGACGGTATCCACAAATTACCTGAAAGATGGGGGAAATGTGAGGCTAGCGATGGACATTACTTTGACTAAAGCACTTTTGATGTTTCTCTTGAAATTATTGTGTTTTCTTTGTTTACAAAATCCACATTATTATTCGGTACACCTGGTAAATGAAACCTATATTAAGTGCACCCTGGAATAAATAAAAATCATATTTGCACTGAAGAAAGTAAATTGCAGCCGAAACCGGTTTGGCTCAGTGGATAGAGCGTCGGCCTGCGGACTGAAAGGTCCCAGGTTCGATTCCGGTCAAGGGCATGTACCTGGGTTGCGGGCACATCCCCAGTGGGAGATGTGCAGGAGGCAGCTGATCGATGTTTCTCTCTCATCGATGTTTCTAACTCTCTATCCCTCTCCCTTCCTCTCTGTAAAAAATCAATAAAATATATTTAAAAAAATAAAAAATAAAAAAATAAAAAAAAGAAAGTAAATTGTAAGTTAGAAGCCATCACTAAAAAATATTCCCCAAACCAGAAGATATAAAGTATGTCAAAGAGATATATCAGTAAGTCACACCTGTCACATCTTTCAGAGTATTCAATAAATTATAGTTATTCCAAAGGGAGAAAATAAGGAAAGTAATCTGAAAAAAAAATGAGGCAGTATAAAGATAAGTAAATTTCCTGAGCTGAAAAAGAAAGTGGGCTTGGAAACCATGGGTTTTTGAATCACAGTGAATCAGATGAAACCAGATATAGCCTGCTTAATAAATACAGCCTTGGAGCATTCAACATATCCAAAGATGAAGAACATTTCCACAAGCAGCTAAGCTAAAAATAAATAAATAAATTCCCAACAGTCACATATTTTACCAACATTTACTGAACATATACTATGCCCCAGGCCCTGAAGAGAGAGTAACCAGAAGACAGTCATGATGCCTCCTCTTACAGGCTTTCAATGCTAGTGTAGGAAAGGGACAGGTGCTAAGAGGGCAACATAATACTTGCTAAATTGACTGAGCACTTAGGCTGGGCCAGCAATGCTCTGCGTGCTCTAGGCCAGTGGTCGGCAAACTGCGGCTCACGAGCCACATGCGGCTCTTTGGCCACTTGAGTGTGGCTCTTCCACAAAATAACCACGTGCGGGCACGCACGTACAGTGCGATTGAAACTTCGTGGCCCATGCTCAGAAGTCGGTATTTTGTGGAAGAGCCACACTCAAGGGGCCAAAGAGCCACGTGTGGCTCGTGAGCCGCAGTTTGCCGACCACTGCTCTAGCATTCAGTCATCATTATCTGTTTTACAAATAGAAGGCCTAAGTGCAGAGGTGAAGAGACATTGCCAATGTCAGAGTTTCTCGATGCGAGGAGCTGGAATTTGAGCTCAGATGTTTAGTTCCACCCTCCTGATTATTTTTCTGCAGACCTTAGGAGGGGGAAGGATTTTTAAACTGAAGCCAGCAAGTAGGTTGTAGGTGGCTGGGCAGCCATAGGGGAATGCAGGCAGTAGGTGTTTTCCAAGTAGAGAAAATAACCTGTTTAAGAGACCCTGAGATAGGAGGAACTTAGGTTTGGGGAAATTTGAAAGAAGACTCACCTGGTGAGGCTTAAAATTGTAAGTCGCAGAAATCAATAGGATAAATTTTCCTTTGTCCACTACATTGTAGTGCACTTCATGAGCTCCACACTCTGGGCAAATGCCTTAAACATTGGCATGCCCCAGAATGCATTTCTCATTCCTCTTTCCTTTATACTTGTTTTTCCTTGAGGACTTTAAACACAGTCATGATGTAATTACCATTGATAGTGTTTACTTCAAAAGTCTCCCTGATTATACTAAAAAAGTTAGTCTATATTTTCCTGTCTCTTTCTTTTAAACCTAAGTCTGATTGGTCCAAATGACTCCTGCACATTTTCACTTGGATCTCCCACAGGCACATCATCATATCCCAGACCTAAATTATCCCCACTCCAACTGTTTCACTCTTGGTATTACTTATGTGAGTGAGCAACTCAGACTCTCCAAAGGCCCAAGAAATAAATCAAAACCTCAACCTTGATTATTCTTCATGACTTGCAGTGCTCTTACATCATCAATCATCAAATTCTATAGAGCCTACCTCCTAGACAGCTACCAAATTTATCCGGCATTCCCAAAACCACTGCCGAAGACGCTTATCATTACTCACTTAGATTACTTTCAGGAAAAACTTCACACTACTTAGGTTTCAAATGATCACTTCCTTCCCTTCCTCAAGGGCGGAGCTGAGCTAGAGAGAGCCGAGATGCCAGGTATCAAAATAATCCATTAAAACAACAAACCAAAATGAAAGAAGCAATCAGCTTTTAGTCACTTACTGTGATAGTATAGGAAGAGGCTACACCAGAGAAAGCACTGGATATCCCACTGCACCATTTTTCCCAGCAGGATGGAACCAGTAAAGGGTCAGGTGGATCAGCAAGGATGTGGCCAATTGCCTCACTAAGGAGGGAGCCTGGAGCAAAAGGCTCTTGCAGTCCCTCAGACTGGGTGAGGGAAAGGAGGAGGGACCGGGGGTGGGAAAGCTCTGAGTACTGAATCAGAGTAGAGAAAAGCGCATTCAAGATTTCTCCCCTCTTCTGATAAAAGGCCTGAGGAAGGCCTCTGCCCAGGTCGGGAATGTAGACATGCACAAGGGCCTGGTCCACCCGGGGGCAGGGGGGGGGGGGGCTGAATGCCTGACTGCAGCTCCTTTCAGAGGCTGCAATGAGCTGGCTGCGCACAAATCAGGTACAGGGGCGGCAGCTGTTCCATGTGAGCACTGCCAGGTAAATCCTTTTAAAATACCTATGGCTGGATCTGCAAACTCCCATACAGCTGTATGTGTTTTAGCAAGAAGCCAGACTCCTCACCTTCTGGATTCCCCCCTCACTGCAGTCTACCTTGTACTACAAACACCTGCAGTTGTCTATGCATTTATGCTTTGATGTCTACTTATTCTATTGCTTCTGCCTTGCCCACTCTCTCAACTATTTGATACATTTACCTCTTCCTTACATCATAAATCATAGTTTAGATAGCAGTCTCTCCAGGACTTCCCCAGCCTGTTAATTAGATTTCGTCTAGCGCAGTGGTTCTCAACCTTGGCTGCACATTAGAATCACCTGGGAATCTTTTTAAAATCCTGATTTCTGGGCCTCATCCTCCAGAAATGGGGAAAAAGGGGACATCTGTCATACTTTCAACAATAAAGATAAATAGACCCAGAGTCATAAAAGCATAAACAGACTGTTGAACCTCAGAGGGAAGGCAGAGGAGGGTGGTTGGGAAGAGATCAACCAATGAACTTGTATGCATATATTCATAACCCTTGGACACAAATAAAGGGGTGATGAGGACCTGGTAGGGTGGGGGATGGGAGTGAGCTAGAAGAGTTTAATGGGGGAAAAGAAGGACCTATGTAATACTTTCAACAATAAAAATTTAAAATAATAATAAAGATAAAATTTTGAAAAATAAATGAAAGGTGGTACAGAATTTCTCCAAATAAAGGAAGAGTTTCTGTAAGAAAGAGATGCCTTTCAGACCTATAGTTGAAGAGGTCTGTGACATAAGGATTAATTTTGGAGCAATTATTATCATTAGAAAATTGTTCTTATAATAAACAGAAATCTACAATTTCAACTCTTAGTTTTATTCAACTTTTTAATCCTCTGTTTTGTATGTTTTCTGTAATGGATATTCAGTTATTTGAAAACAGTTATCAGTATACCTAATAAGTATTCTTTTCTTCTTTAGCTATTCTTCAAATGTGAATGTTTTTTAGATATTTTTCCATCCTGAACATTATCCTTTTGATGAGCTCCTATCTCTGAATATTCCTATAAAATGTAATCCTGTGAATGAACAAAATAAAACTGATGTAATCTTAGTTTAATACACTGGAACTATATTAACTCCCTTGATCTTGTTACTGTAATTCTTATCTGGATTTATTGCATAGTCCTATAAATTACATTTCAAATATCTGAAAAATCCATATATAAGTTAATAGCTTTTTCCCTTTAACACTACAGATAAGCAAACTATTAAAATGTGTGCATATTTGAAGATATAAACTAAAAGTTTTCATTTTCATTTTCAGCAAAATACTTAGACATTAAACCTTCTTTTTATCTTCTTTACTTACATTTCTCTACTAATATTTACCCTTTATATCAGATATAACTTCGTGATTATATCAGAAAAGCATATCCTGTGGGGAGCATTCATTGGCATATATTGGCACCAGTTAAAGGAAAAGACAGGCATATTCCAGGAGCTCAGAGTCTATGTTACACAAGTCTCAAAGGAAGCCAATACAGCCCCAGTGGTTGTGGTTAGGCCATTAAGCATCTCTAATAACAAATATTTTAGATACATATTTATAAATTGATCTTTTAAACATTTTATTCTCAAAGACCATGTCTCTAATTTTATGATGAAATTCATTGGGAAGCTGAATTTGCTTTGCAGAAATTCTCGTTAAGTATATTTTGACACAATTCAATAAAAAAGAGAAAGCAATACTATATGTATATAGACATATATATTTTAATGTCATTCCATCTACCTCTAATCTATGAAATAGAGATCATGTGAAAATCAATTTACTCATTTCCAAGTAAGATTTAATAATCTGGTATGTCAACAATGTTTTATTAAATCCAGCTCTAGTTCATCTCTAACAAAATTACACATGACGATTGAAGTCTCTTAGCTTGCAGAAGATTTGCACAATCATTTGCAGAATGATTTAAGGAGAGAAAATGAGTCTCTGTTGATAGTGACATTTAAGAGATATAGATTTACTCTAAAGCAAGGTTAAGTAAATAATTCAATCAATACTTTAAACCATGTTTTGAAGAAATACCTTTGGATTATTGTTTATGCAAAGAAATAAGTAGAGAAGGTGGAGGAACCTTGTGACCAAGGTTTCTGGACTGGTGGTCAGACTTTTCAACATGATGGTAAGAACCAAAGTTAGAGACAGATGCCTCATGGCAGAGCTTGGCTTCACCTCCTATTAGATAGTTTTGCCTTTCCTCATATTTGCAATGAGAATAACAATTGTATTTATCCAAGAAGTTTGTTCAGAAGATAAAAAGAAATATCACACCTAAAATGCGTACTGCAATGTTTATCACATAGGAATTGAGAAATAAAATCATTATTAGTTCTAAAAGGTTGCATTAGACATAAAAGCCTCTGTTCCTTTTCTTACTAATTTGAAATATTAGTATTTTTACTATCATAATTATTCTGAAAATAGTTTTAACCAGTGTAACAATAAGACTTAAAAACTCTGCCCTTTTGAATTGAACTTCCCGATATAGTGCCTACCATATAGTAGGCATTAAATAAAATTTTAATGAAAGGAGGGACATTCCGCACCTCCAAGCACATGATTTACACATACTCTCCACCTGGGGATGTCCTGAGGCATATTCTGAGCTACTGTGCTCTGGAATACTGTTAGAATAGTTGCATCAGATAGTCCTTAAATTTGGATTTCTTGTCTTAGAAGAAATTGTAGCAAGACTGGTAAATGTGCTAGATTGTGGGATCCAATTATTAGGGAGATGCATTACACTTGTGGGTGATAGGAGACAATCCAGTAGACACCTGAAGCAGTTTGGGACCTTTTCCCTACATGAGTATTTCAGGTGCCTTGGTCTTAGCAGATAAATCATGTTTTTTAGTGAATTCTGGAGCAGGGCTTACTTATCTACATAGGAACACATGCCATGGCATTGCTCAGCCAGCGGCAGAACCAGAGACAAAATGTGATCCAGGGAAAAAGAATTGAAAGACCAGGCAGAATAGACATTGAGTCCTAAAGAAAAGGGATCTTGGATGGGTTACTAACACAGGCACAGGGACTCAGATGTAAGGAAGCAGTCAATAAGCCCCTTACCCTAACAAATTAGAGATGGTGTTTCAGGAAAAAAGACAGGAAGCCTGTTTGAAGAATAGGGCCACATGATGCAGATCGACTTGCAATCAAGTGCAGTGTGATTCAGAGAGTTAGCATGCTCAACAGCAGCTTTTAAAATCCCTCTGTCGAAGGTGAAGATCCACATTAAGAAAGAAGCAGAGCTGGATCTGTATCTCAGATTTAGTATCCCTTTGAATAAAGAAGGATGCTAAGGCTCAGGATTGGCTTGGGCAACACCCTAAAATTCTCCAACAGCATTTACTAGTATTAGTGTGCCTTAACCCCTAGAGTGCCGGGGAGCGCGATCACACTCCTGTCTTTTCCCGAAAGTGCCGGGAGCGCTATCAAAGCTTCGAAATGGCGTCCAGTTCTAAGTCTGCTTTTATTAGTGATGATATTGCTAAATATGTCAATGTAGTAAAGGTTTCCTTAAGTTTTTGAATATGTAACTTCATTAACTTGCGATTCATAATTTTTTTCCTAAACTGCTGTAAAATCAGCAAAAATGCCTTGGCAATTTTAGCATAGTTCCTAGGATATTGGTTGGCACTCAAAGGGTTAAAATATGCTTTATTCTTATAATGCCAGCAAGTATTTTGACATCTGTTGAAATATTGATTTTTACAATAATGTTTTGTTTTCTTTTGTTTTTGTTAATCCTTATTCAAGGATATTTTTTCCATTGATTTATAGACAGAGTGGAAGGGAGGGGGAGAGACAGAGAGAGAGAGAACCATCCATGTGACAGATACATGAATTGATTGCCTCATACATTCCCTGACCAGGGGCTGGGGATTGAGCCTGTAATCAAGGTACATGCCCTTAACTGGAATCAAACCCAGGATCCTGCCGAAACCGGTTTGGCTCAGTGGATAGAGCGTCAGCCTGCGGACTGAAGGGTCCCAGGTTCGATTCCGGTCAGGGGCATGTACCTGGGTTGCGGGCACATCCCCAGTAGGAGATGTGCAGGAGGCAGCTGATCGATGTTTCTCTCTCATTGATGTTTCTAACTCTCTATCCCTCTCCCTTCCTCTCTGTAAAAAATCAATAAAATATATTAAAAAAAAACACCAGGATCCTTCAGTCCACAAACCTATGCTCTAACCACTGAGATGAACAGGCTAGTGCTACAATAATGTTTTAACATTGACCTTATGTAACAACTAGAGGCCCGGTGCACAAATATTTGTGCACTTGAGGGGGGGGCCCTCAGCCTGGCCTGTGCCCTTTCGAAGTCTGGGACCCCTCGGGGGATGTCCACCTGCTGGCTTAGGCACGTACCCCATGGGATTGGGCCTAAGCTGGCAGTCAGACATTCCTCTGGCAGCCCGGAAGCCCTTGGGGGATGTCTACTTGCCAGTGGGGAGCAGGCCTAAGCTGCAGTCAGACATCCTTAGCGCTGCTGAGGAGGCGGGAGAGGCTCCCACCACCACCGCTGTGCTGGCAGCCAACAGCCTGGCTTGTGGCTGAGCAGAGCTCCCCCTGTGGGAGCGCACTGACCACCAGGGGGCATCTTCTGCATTGAGCATCTGCCCCCTGATGGTCAGTGTGTGTCATAGTGACCAGTCATTCCCAGTTGTTCTGCTGTTAGGGTCAATTTGCATATTACCCTTTTATTATATAGGATAGAGGCCTGGTGCACGGGTGGAAGCCAGCTGGTTTGCCCTGAAAGGTGCCCTGGATCAGGGTGGGGGTCCCCACTGGAGTGCATGGCCAGCCTGGGTGAGGGGCTGATGGCTGTTGCAGGCTGGTCAAGGCTCCCAGTGGGGACCCTCACCCCATGGGAGTGTGGCCAGCCTGGGTGAGGGGCTGAGGGCTGTTTTCAGGCTAGCCACAACCCCTTAAGATTAGGGGTCCCCCCTTGGGTGCCTAGCCAGCCTGGGAGAGGGGCTGATGATTATGTGCAGGCTGGCCACAGCCCCTTTGGTGGGGTGTCCTGCTGGGGTGCCTGGCCAGCCTGAGTGAGGGGCTGAGGGCTGTTTTCAGGCTGACTATGCCCGCAGGCTGGAAGCAGGTATCTGGGATTTATTTAACTTCTATAATTGAAACTTTGTTGCCTTGGTCTGGCTCGAAGCCTGGGTTGCCCCTGGCAACCGAGGCTCCCAGCCCCTCCTTGAGCGGAGGCCACGCCCGCTGGAAGCAGGTATCTGGGTTTTATTTATCTTCTATAATTGAAACTTTGTAGCCTTGAGCGAAGCTCAGGACCCCTGGGCAGGCAGGAAGCTTGGCTTCCTCCATCCCTGGGGCAACTCAAGCCTCCTGCTCGCTCCAGCTCTGTGGCTGCCACCATCTTTGTGATGGAGTGAGGGAGTAAGGGAGTGAGGGAGTGAGGGAATGAGGAAGTGAGGGAGTGAGGGAGTGATGGTTAATTTGCATATTACTCTTTTATTAGATAGGATTCTTTCTCTTTGAGTTTCTTCTTTCATTTAACATTTGCTCTGAATATTTATAAATATTCAAACATTTCTAATATCCCTCCCTTGTTGTTGGAATATAATTGGAGACTTTGCACACAAATCCTGGCAAATGATCACATTGCTGAAAATCCTTTCAGGTACTATTGGATATTCTCCTAAGGAGTCCAATAGTTGGGGAGCTTTGCATCTACTTACAATACTAATACAGGCTTCATTAACTCTCTTAATTCCTGTCACAGGCTTTTCAACCCTGCCACAATTAAGTGGAATTTTCTAACTATACCTCCCATGGCAATCCCTGGCTCTGGACTTCCTGAAAGTCATTCCAGTCTCCAATGATATGTAGTTTATACAAGCGCTTTCCAAATTATTCAATTTTCATAACTTAGCAATAGCCCAGTTTTTGGTAGACCTTTTTTCTAAGCATATCTACTAGTTTTCTCTTCTCCTTTTCCAAGAAATGCTCAAATTTCTTTCAAAATTGTGAGTTTTTAGAGGCTCAATTAAGCATAATTTATAGCCTGCAATGTTCCGAGGAAGTTTCTTAGATTTTCACAAGCAGAAATAATTGTACATGTTTCTGGCTACCTTTCTGAAAACCCAAGTCTGCGTCCCCAAATTGATAAGTCTGATCTTAAATGACTTCTATAGTTTCTTTCAGATGCTAAATTGAATAATACTGTATAATAAAGAGCTAATATGCAAATTGTCCATCACACCCTCACACAAGATGGCCACCCCCATGTGGTCACAAGATGGCCGCCACAAGATGGCCGGCAGGGGAGGGCAATTGTGGGCGATCAGGCCAGCATAGGAGGGCAGTTAGGGTGACCAGGCCTGCAGGGGAGGGTAGTTGGGGGCAATCGGGCCAGCAGGGGAGCAGTTAGGCGTCCATCAGGCTGGCAGGACAGTGGTAAGGGGGTGATCAGGCTGGCAAGCAGAAGCGGTTAGGGGCAATCAAGCAGGCAGGCAGGCAAGAGGTTGGGAGCCAGCAGTCCCGGATTGTGAGAGGAATGTCTGATCCCCTGTGGGATCGGGCCTAAACGGGCTGTCAGACATCCCTTGAGGGGTCCCAGATTGGAGAGGGTGAAGGCTGGGTTGAGGGACCCCCCCCCCCATGCACAAATTTTGTGCACCGGGCCTCTAGTTTAGTTATAAGAAGGAAAACAAAACAAAACAAAACAAAAAACTCTTGAAGTAATTTAAGGAGACTAAGAATGCACTTCATATCACATAACCAGTCTTCCCAATAATTCCTTTCTCCTTTCACTGTCATCTGAATCTCATCACCTCTCCCCCATTCTCTCCCCCTTCCCAGCCCCTCATCTCTTCCTCTCCGGCCACACAGTTAACCCTTTATTATTCAGAGCAACTTAATTTTCTCTTGATTTTTTCAATTAGCTTTCCTCTCCATTTGATTAAAACAATTGTTTTTATTTTTTTTAATGTCTCAAGGAGAGGTTAATAAAGTTCAAAAACTAATAAAATATTTTGTTAATTATTTGATAACAAGATTATGATCAGATACTTAACATTATAAGTATATGGTAATATAAGATCTCTTTTTCCTTAAAATGTTATTCATCTTTTCTTATACCAAGGAAGGCTCCATTTCCTGATTCTCATTGAGTACAAACTTTAAATAAATTTATGCTTCAACTCAGCTCACCTTTTCTCTGTCAGTGAATGCAGACCTTGGCAAGGATAATTGGATGAAGTGCTAAATTATTGCTGATGCCAAGACTATGTGAGGATTGCATTTGCCTGACAGGTCTCAGTGGGCATGTGAAAAAAATTCCCTTGCTGTTTTCTTTTTTCCTCCTCCAAATGCTTATGTTAAAAACACTGAAGGCTTGGAAAGGTATTCCCAATGTGGTTGTTCTTGTTGGTGTTTAATGTAATCTGCTTCTCAGAAAAAAACACGTTATAGTATTGGTTTTTATAATGTCTTGAGCATGTCTATATCATATGCCTGAAATGTTTCAAGAAACACTGCCATTCCAATGCCCTTGTATATTAAAATTTCTTTCAAACACTTCCTTACTTCAATACCCTTTTTAATCCTTTGTTTTACATTTTATTATCTTAACTCCAGGATCAACATATACATGATTATTTAGATCATTTGAGATTTTCTTATTGCCTAAATGCAAAGAATTTGGAATTTGGCAAATATGTTTATAACAGAGGTTATGAGTATAGACATATATCATCTACCATCCTTCACATCAGAATCTGAACACATAATCTAAGAATGAGTAGTGGATGTTTAACATGATTGTTGAGGCCATAGATTTTAAAAATCTGATTATACTTCCATTCTTAGCATAGAGAAGAAGGTGATTGAAATCTGATAAATTACAAGTTGAAGCAAAGGTGCTTAATTTATTATTTCCTCCTGTCAGATTTTCAGATCTAAGTCATAGAGATATTCCAAAGAGATAAGTTTTTAAAATTTATGGGCAATGTTTTCCCCAAAATAAGTTACCAGACGTCTATAAGTATTTAACAATTATTTGAAAGGTCAGAAAATCCCTGGCATGTACATAAAATATTTAAAAAACAAAAACCTTTATTTATTACATCGATAGATGTAAATAAAATTCAATGCTATAATCCACTCAGGTTCTAACTGAATATTCAGGAGCAATATAGCAAGACCTCCAAATCAACCTATTTTTCCTGTAACAAAATGAGGCCTGTATAAGTAATTCTGGATGTGGATTCCAAATTCAGCCCTGCACAAACATAATAGATGACAATGAACAAGGCCCTTAGCCCTTCTGCCCCAACTCTTCATCTGCAGTATTAAGCAGTTAGAATGCATGCACTCTCTGTTCCCTTAAACACTTTAATTCTATATTCAAAGAAGGATCATAAAAGTGGGTAGTTTAAAAAGTGGCATTTAGATTTAAATACATGACCCTGAAACTATCACTACTTTGCTATTAATTCAGGTATAATAGAATTTAAAGATGGTGATCCCACTGCCATTATTATAACACCACGTCAAGCTATATCATTGTATGATATATTTCTCTGAATTTCCCATTTGAGTAAACTTCTACACTTCTATGCAGTGTACTTAAGTGGGTTAGTGAAAATTTGTTTTTCTTACAAACATTTCAATTTTTACAATTATCCAAGTTTTGAAATTATCATAATATTTCTTAAAACTTTAGCATCTTAACCAACTTTTAAAACTATAACTTTACAGTTAGTGAAAAGAAGCTTATTTCTAACAACTCATCTCATAAGTATATTTTTGTAAAGTTGAATAAGAAAGAAACATAAAAAAGGGAAGGAACTAAAATTATTCTATCTTATTTTTCAAACAAGAAATAATGATCTGGTTTAAATTGATGATCATTATTCCAAAAAATAAGGAATAATTATAAAATTATAGAGAAATCAGGAAATATGCATAGAAGGGAACACTAGATTTCACTTAATGTGTTCAAAAACTTCACATTTAATATATAAATAAACACATAATTCAAATTATCCTTCTATCAACTCTTTTATTTAATTATGAAAATATGTATTTACCTCAATTTGAACAAAATCTTATCTTTGAAAGGCAAAGAACATGGAAGGAAGAAGGAGAAGCATATGCAGATATTGAATATAAACACCAAAACAGATATGAACAAAGAGAATCTCTTTTTAACAAAACATTTCAAAAGTCTGATGATGACTATTTCCACCCTAATTCTAAGCTTCATCGAAAACATTATAAAGATGACTAGCTCATTCAGGGTGATAGTTTTCTAAATCAAAATTGTGAACCATGGTTATTTCTACCTTACTTAAAAACTTTGCTTGTCAACAGCCCCTTTTTAAAAAGGAATGGTATATATTAAAGAGTAATTTGCAAATTACCCATCACTCCATATCACAAGATGCCCAGCAGGGGAGGGCATTTGTGGGCAACTCACCTGCAGGGGAGGGCAGTTGGGGGAGACCTGGCCAACAGGGAAGGCATTTGGGGGGGACCAGGCCAACAGGAGAGGGCATTTGGGGGGGACTAACCCTGCAGGGGAGGGTAGTTGGGGGCGACCAGGCCTGCAGGGGAGAGCAGTTAGGAGTGACTGGACTGGCAGGGGAGAGCAGTTGGGGGGGACCAGGCTGGCAGGGAGGGCATTTGCGGGGGACCAGGCCTGCAGGAGAGGGCATTTGGGGGGGGGACTGGCCTGCAGGGGAGGGTAGTTGGGGGCGACCAGGCCTG
>NW_005871183.1:897273-899029 GCF_000147115.1 Myotis lucifugus | reverse complement strand
GGAAAAGGAAAATACCAGGGAAAGAAAAGAAAATTAAATTTTCCACTCTGGCCAACTGGAGCTGATCCCATGAAAGATAAAAAAAAAAACCATGAAATTGCATCCTTACTTAGTACCCATCTCGATGATCATATTGATTGTCCATCACAGTGCTTGTGCTCAGTAACCCTTATTTTACTTAATAATGCCCCAAAGTGGCTGTGATAATTTGGATATGCCAAAGAGAAGCTGTAAAGCATTATGTATGTATAGGAAAAAAACATGGTATATATAGGGTTCCATACTATTCATGGTTTCCTGCATCTGCTGGAGACTTGGAATATCTCCCCTGCAGATAAGGGAGGACTACTATAAATGGAATAAAATTTGATAGCATATTGGATGGGAGAGAATACTAGACAACACACAGAGCTAAATGGAAGAAATGTAAAAAAAGGATAAAAATAAAGAATTGTATAGTCAGAATATTTTGTTGTAAGAAAAGCCCAAGTGAAGTTGAATTAAATACAAAAAATAATCTGTCTGGGGTAAAGGGGGTGTGGGAAGGGGGCAATTGCTGCCTTATGCAACTGAAAGATCCATTATCTAAATCATGTTGAATTTAAAAACTTAACTGAACAATTAAAAATTTGTTTTCATCCATCTGTCTCTTTATGTTCATTCTTGGCCATGCTCCCCTCACTAAGGCAAAGATGTTTAGTTTTAATACCAGTTATGAAAACTAGCCCAACAATATTAATAGAAAGGGAATACATCTTCCTTAGCAGATCTGTAAGTTTTTCCAAATTCTTTCCATTGGCTAAATGTGTGTTACAAACTTAACCTGAACTAATCATAGTAATCATGGGGATGGATTTTATTGACTGAACATGTGACCAACAATGAAGACTATCACCTTCACTTGAAACACATGAACTAAGAGTAGAATAAAAAATGCAAAATTGTTATCAGAGAACAAGGGAATTAATCTGGACAGTCACTAACAAGTAAACAAGTAAGAGATGGCTTGTACAATGACAGAGAGACCAGGCTATGGGGTGCTAAAAAAATTGAAAGATGAGAATAATAGAAGAAGGGTAAAGAAAGTCAGTAAGTATAAGATGGACATAAAGAAATGATTAAAAAAAACATCTGGTTATAATTAGGAGATACATAAAAATATGTGTACATATATGATATATATGTTATATATAAGACATATGGAAAAATAGAAGATATATGTATAATAACAGTATGCATATATTTACATTAATGGCATGCATGTGCATATATATATACTAGAGGCCTGGTGCACAAAAATTTGTGCACTCGGGGGGGGCGGTCCCCAGCCAGGCCTGTGCCCTCTCGCAGTCTGGGACCCCTCGGGAGATAACGACCTGCTGGCTTAGGCCTGCTTCCGGATGGCAGAGGGCAGGCCCAATTCCTAAGTGCAGCCCCTGGTCAGGCTCAGAGCAGGGCAGATCGGGAGGTTACGATGCCACCCTCAGTCACACTCAGGGTAGGGCCAATTGGGGGGGTGGGCACCGCCCCCTGTCACACTCAAGGCAGGGTCGATGGGGAGCTCCCCCCTATCAGGCACAGAGCAGGGCAGATAGGGGAGGTTGTGGCCCCCGCTCTCTGTCACACACAGAGGGCGATCAGGGGATTTGTCGCTGCCCCCTGTCACGCTGATCCCGGTTCCGGGAGGCATATTACCCTTTTACTATATAGGATAGAGGCCTGGTGCATGGGTGGGGGCTGGCTGGTTTGCCTGAAG
>NW_005871183.1:895619-896630 GCF_000147115.1 Myotis lucifugus | reverse complement strand
CCAGTTAGCTCTGCAAGGTCAATGCAACCAGCAATTTATTTCTTGCAGAGTAACCATTTTATTAGGTAGCATGGAAGTCAGAGCTCCCTATTTCATTAAATGGCAATTAAGTTATTTAAAAATAATACTAAGTCTCTTAATCAGCTTGTTTTGCCATGTGTTGCATAGGGGACTTTGGCATTCTCTAATCCTATTTAATAAAAGGGCAATGGCCGTGACAACCAAAGCAACCAAATGAACAGTCACCAGGAAGACCATGGAGCACCTCTCAGTCCCTCCCCCAAGGTCCACAGGCTCCTATAACAGCAAGGTTAGCGGCTGGTAGGTGGGTGGGGTGGCGGGTGTGTGGGCATGTTGAGGTCATTAGGCCTCCGGCCCAGGGGCAGGGCTGTGACAGAGATTCCTGGCCTCACTGCTGCCATGGTGGCTGCAGATCAGGCCCGGAGAGAGAAAAAGCTATCAGCCAGGCCGTTCTGGATTTCCCAGAGGAGCCAATGGCTGCCTAGGAGACTGAGCTTTTGACACTGACTGGCATAGAAACCGACCAATCAGAACCAAATCTGGGTGAACTGTGAAGGCAGAACCTAAGGTGGGGGCTGAGGAGGGGTTTTAAGGGCAACAGCTGTTTGGTGTAAGGTGTAAAAAAGTGGTTCAATTTTTTAATGACTGCTTTGGCAGTATAGTGCATATGGCTGGCTATCAGTCCAGATATAGGGGTTATGTATTTGTGTCTGCCAAAAGCATCTCCTCCTGATGAAAAAGGCTTTTCCCCCCATTTAAGCAATCCTATCCTATATAATCTATCTATACTAATAAAAGGGTAATATGCTAATGAGACCAGGTCAACTGGCCATCTTCTGGACATCCGACTTCCTTCTGGACAAAGCCATGGTGATGGGGGCTGAGGCAGAGGCAGTTAGGGGCAAGATCAGGCTGGCAGGAGAGAGCAATTGAGAGTGATCAGGCCAGCAGGGGAAGGCAGTTGGGGGTGAACTAGCCTGCAGGGGAAGG
>NW_005871183.1:886429-888566 GCF_000147115.1 Myotis lucifugus | reverse complement strand
TAATAAGTAAGACTTTGTTCCAGATTTTTCTATTCCAGTTATCAGACTTCCATTTTAAGAGGTATTATTAAGGACTTGTTTCTAACATTGAAAGTAAATAACAGATGACTACCTAAGATTCTTGAACTTTGACAGCCTAGAAAATGAATATTTTATTCTACTTTATTGCCTATTTGAAGTCTGATAGTCAAATTGCTCAAAAAAGGTATGGAGACCCAACTAGCCGATAACTAGTGTAGACTCTCAATATGCCTAATGATCACATCAGATTTGAGTGAAATGTTCCTTAGAATTCTTCAGAAAATACCATAAGCTCAGATATAAATAGAGGACTTCTGTAATTATTTTAATAGGTGTGGATTATGAAATTTAAGTGTTGGAACTAAATAAAGATTAAGTACCTACACAGCCTTCACTATAAAATAAAGCTTGGTTCAGAATAGTATTATACCACCATTGAGGTAGACATACAATTACTTCAATCAAATGTGAAGAAATAGTACTAAGTACAATTATCCTTAGCTTACTGTAAGACATATGATGAAAAAGCATATATTGCATTATGTATTTATTTAACCTAATAAGCTGTGTTTTTTTTTCTTCTTGGGGTGTGATTTGTGTACCTTTTTGTTGTTATTGACACTTGTCCTTTGTGCATTATTGAGAGTATGTTATAAAGTTATATTGCTTATCCCCTTGGTTATTTTCCCAGTAGAGTGTTCATTTCTCTTTTAAAAAATAAGACTCTGGACCTTTAAGGGATAATTTTGCTTAAGCTAAATAACACTCTCAGCACCTACACTAACTGTACTCTGAACTAATTCTATAAGCCATTCACAATCATACCTTAACCATTAGTATTGCATATTCTAAAGTGTACAGCTCCTATTTTTAGGGCAATTTAAAGATGTTATGTTCTGAATGTGTCACAGATGTTCTCTTGGTATTAAATTTAACAAAGTGTGGTTCTCTATTTCATTTTAAATGATTTTTATTTCTTTTCTATTTTAATAAAAGGTCACGGCATTTTATAACTTAGACAAATAAGATGGTAAAGTAAAGTGAAGGGAAAAATGACATAAACTAGGGATAAAAATCAAACCACAGATGATATTCCAATTTGTCAGAAAATTTAATCCAGGACAGTGATAATCAAATATACCTCTTCTAATTATATTACAAGTGTGCAGAGGTATATCATTAATAATTTAAAATACTCTACTGAAATAAGTGAAGATGGAATACCTTATCATAAAAGGAAATGAGACTAGATAAAAAATGCTAGCATATCACTGAAGGTCATAAAATATAAGCACATTCCATTGAGTTCTCTATAAACACCAACTCATTGGTGTGCATAGGTTTATTGTCTTTTTAAAGATAATAGTAGTCTAGTTTCATTAAAATCTTCATTTAATGTTTTAAAACCTAGCTTAATATGCCACACCCATACTTAATAGTTTATTATATAATGATCAATTGAGTTTATAGTAAATAGTAAGAATGTCAAATTGTGGTTAATGTATTGAAGAAGCTCAAAGCCTTGCTGAATTAAGCAACACAAAGATAAGAGGGATTTGTAATTGTTAAGAAACAATCTGATAGAGAAAACAAGAGGAGTTTTTAAGAGCATGAGTGCCACATATTACTATGATTGAAAAATCTGTTTAACTCTCCTGGCATCACTTTTGTCATCTGTTTGTTTATTCATTCATTTCTCCATCTAATATTTACCAATCTTTTGCACACCAGGAAATATGCTATATTTTCTCTTCAAGAAACGTAGCCAGAGAAATTGACATGAAAACATAATCCTATATAATAAAGAGGTAATATGCAAATTAACCCTCACACCCTCAAAAGATGGCTGCCTACAACTAGGCTGGCAGGGGGGTTAGTGAGGAACAACCAAACGACTGAATAAGCAGGCTGCATGGGGAAACCAGTCCAGCAGGGGGAGGGGCAGTTGGGGGTGACCAGGCCAGCAGGGGGGAAGTTAGGGGCAATAAGGCTGGCAGAGGGGGGGAGAGTTAGGGGCGATCAGGCTGGCATGCAGAGGCAGTGAGGGGCGATCAGGCTGGCATGGGGGGCAGTTAGGGATGACCAGGCAGGTAGGCAGGCAGGTGACCGATTAGGA
>NW_005871183.1:882271-886016 GCF_000147115.1 Myotis lucifugus | reverse complement strand
GCATAATATGCTAATTAAACCAAACAGCCAAATGACCTTCCAGATGTCATTCAGGACATCCTTCAGGATGATCTCCCAGACAAAGCTACGGCAGAGGGAGCCAAGGCAGAGGCAGTTAGGGGCAATCAGGCAGGCAGGTAGAGATGTTAGGGGCAATCAGGCAGTTAGGGGCAATCAGGCAGGGAGGAAGAGTGGTTGGGGCAATCAGGCAGGAAGGCAAGCAGTTAGGGGCAATCAGGCAGGCTGGCAGAGTGGTTAGGGGTGATGAGGCAGGCAGGCAGGCAAGTGTTAGGAGCCAGTGGTCCCAGATTGCGAGAGGGATGTCCGACTTCTGGTTTAGGCCCAACCCTGAGGGATCTCTGTGGGATCAGCTCTAAACCAGCAGTCAGACATCCCCTGAGGAGTCCTGGATTGCGAGAGTGTGCAGGCCAGGCTGAGGGAACCCTCTTGCCCTCTGTGCATGAATTTCATGCACAGGGCCTCTAGTGTAATAATAATAGAAAATAAAATCTGTGCTCATAACTCTTGGCCTAGTGAAGGAGATAGATTAAATAAATATGTTAGATAATGTATCTATTCAAACAAGTTAAGCAAATTATAACCCCTCAGTCTAATATTAAACTTCCTAGAGCAGGATTTAAAGGGTAGCTATAAAAGATATATTTTTGAAAATAATATTATATGATAAGAGAATATATATTTTATGTGATTTATATGATATGATATGATATGATATGATATGATATGATATGATATGATATGATACTAGAGGCCTGGTGCACAAAATTCGTGCAAGGGAGGGGGCGGTCCATCAGTCTGGCCTTCACTCTCTCCAATCCAGGACCCCTCAGGGGATGTCTGACTGCCTCTTGCAATCCGGGACTGCTGGCTCCTAACCGCTCGCCTGCCTGCCTGACACCCCTAACCACATCTGCCTGCCTGATCGCCCCTAACCACCTCTGCCTGCCTGATTGCCCCTAATCGGCTCTGCCTCGCCCCGCACCCAGGACCCAGGATTCCCTCCTCTGGCCAGCCACAGGCACCCAGGACCTGGGCCAGCTTCACCCAGGCTAGCCACAGCCGCAGGAGATCATGGGCAGGTGGCTTCACCCAGGCTGCAACTGCAGGTGCTGGCACCAGGGACTGTGGGGCAGGCAGCTTGTCCCTCTCCCAGGCCACAGGCTCAGACACAGCCACTGGTGCCCAGGACCACAGGGTGTGCAGCTTGTCCCTCTCTAGGGCTGCAGCCCCAGCTGCTGGAGCCCAGGACTGTGGGGTGGGCAGAGTGTCCTTATCCTGGGCTGCAGCCCCAGCCACTGGCACCCAGGACCACGGAGCATGCGGCTTTTCCCTCTCCAGGGCCACAGGTGCAGGTGCAGCTGCTGGTACCCGGGACCACGGGGCAGGCAGCTTAGCACTCTCCTGGGCTGCAGGCGTAGCCCTAGCCACTGGCACCCGGGACCACAGGGCGGGTGGCTTGGCCCTCTCCTTGGGCACAGCCTGGCTGGTCCCCATTCCTCTATTGCAAGCTCATTTGTGCCTGGCTTGTCCCCATTTCTCTCTCCCCAGTGTTGAGTGTCTGAGCCATTATGGCATTATGGTGTGATGGCATGATGACCATTTGCATATTAGCTCTTTATTATATAGGATATATTATATTGTATTGTATTATATTATATTATATTATATTATATTATATTATATTATACTAGAGGCTCGGTACACAAAAATTTGTGCACTCGGGCGGGGGGAGTCCCTCAGCCCGGTCTGTGCCCTCTTGCAGTCTGGGACCCCACGGGGGATGACCACCTGCTGGCTTAGGCCCGCTCTCTGAGGGATTGGGCCTAAGCTGGCAGTCAGACATCCCTCTGGCAGCCTGGGAGCCCTTGGGGGATGTTCACTTGCCAGCGGGGAGCAGGACTAAGCTGCAGTCGGACATCCTTAGTGCTGCTGAGGAGGTGGGAGAGGCTCCCATCACCACTGCTGTACTGACAGCTGTCAGCCTGGCTTGTGGCTGAGCAGAGCTCCCCCTGTGAGAGCGCACTGACCACAAGGGGGCAGCTCCTGCATTGAGCGTCTGCCCCCTGGTGGTCAGTGTGTATCATAGTGACGAGTCATTCCCAGTCCTTCTGCTGTTAGGGTCAATGTGCATATTACCCTTTTATTATATAGGATAGAGGCCTGGTGCATGGTTGGGGGCTGGCTGGTTTGCCCTGAAGGGTGTCCCAGATCAGGGTGGGGGTCCCCCCACACTGAAGGGGCTGTGGCCAGCCTGGGTGAGGGGCTGAGGGTTGTTTTCAGGTTGGCCACACCCCCTTCAGGGAGGGGAGTCCTGCTGGGGTGCCTGGCCAGCCTGGGTGAGGGGCTGATGGCTGTTTGCAGGCTGGCCAAGCCCCCCAGCAGGGACCCTCACCCAAGGAGGGTGTGGCCAGCTTGGGTGAGGGGCTGATGGCTGTTTGCAAGCTGGCCAAGCCCCCCAGCGGGGACCCTCACCCCATGAGGGTGTGGCCATCCTGCGTGAGGGGCTGATGGCTGTTTTCAGGCTGGCCACGGCCCCCAGTCACCCAAGCTCCCAGTGGAGGCTGGCTGGAAGCAGGTATCTGGGATTTATTTATCTTCTATAATTGAAACGTTGTTGCCTTCAGCGGTGGCCACAGCCAGCCAGGGCAGGTGGGAACCTTGGCTTCCTCCATCACTGGGGCAACCAAGCCTCCTGCATGCTCCAGCTCCATGGCTGCCCGCTGCCATCTTGGTTGGGTTAATTTGCATATAGTCGCTCTGATTGGCTGGTAGGCGTGGCTTGGGGCATAGTGGAGGTGCAGTCAATTTTCATGTTTCTCTTTTATTATATTATATTATATTATATTATATTATATTATATTATAATTATACTAAACGAGAGCCTCAGTGTATGAATTCGTGCATGGGTGGGGTACCTTGGTCTGGTCAGAGATCAGGGCCAATTGGGGCCATCTCACCCAGTCTTGATTGGGGCTGATCAAGGCTGGCTGGCCAGGGGGAGGGACTGTGGGAGGTTGACTGTGAAAGTGCACAGACCACCAGGGGCCAGCTCCTGCATTGAGCATCTGCTTCCTGGTTGTCAGTGCTACGTCATAGCCATCGGGCGACTGGTCATTTGGTTGGCCGGTCATAACAGTTGCTTAGGCTTTATATATATAAATTATATTATATTAATTATATTATATTTTATTTTATTTTATTTTATTTTATTTTATTATATTATACTACAGGCCCAGTGCACAAAATTTGTTCTCTCAGGGGGTGTCCCTCAGCTCAGCCTGCACCATCTCCAATCTGGGACCCCTCGAGGGATGTCCCTCTCACAATCCAGGACTGCTGGCTCCTAACTGCTCGCCTGCTACCTGCCTGATTGCCCCTAACTGCTTCTGCCTGCCAGCCTGATCACTCCTAACTGCTCCCCTACTGGCCTGATTGAAACCTAACTGCTCCCCTGCCAGCCTGATTGCCCTCAACTGCCCTCCCCTGCTGGCCTGTTTGCCCCCAACTGCCCTCCCCTGCCAGCCTGATGGCCCACAACTGCCCTCCCCTGCCAACGTGATCACCCACAACTGCCCTCCCCTGCCAGGCATCTTGTGGTGGCCATCTTGTTGTGGCCATCTTGTGGCAGCCATCTTGTGGTGGCCATCTTGTGATGACGTGGGGGTGGCCATCTTGTGATGACATTGTGGTGGCCATCTTGTGATGACGTTCAAGGCGGCCATCT
>NW_005871183.1:744260-881504 GCF_000147115.1 Myotis lucifugus | reverse complement strand
CCCGATCACCCTCGGGAGCAGGGGGAGGTGAGAAGCCCTCAGGGGCTATTGGGATTGCAGCACCACTCACATCCACTTATGGCCCCTGGTGATCAGGACCAGTGCCAGGTACGGGCAGGAGGTGCACAAATTTGCGCAAAGAATTTTTAGTAACCACTAGAGGCTCACCCCAATGACAGCAACCCATCTTGGTCTGGTGCCCCCGCTCACCTGCTCCACCATCCTGTCGCGGCCAGCACCCGCCATGTTCCATGTGCGCCTCTTGGTGGTCAGCGCACATCATAGCGATCAATTGTTCATATTTTTTGGTTGTTCCAGTGTTTGGAATATTTGCATATTAAGGTTTTATGTATAGAGATATTTTATATTATATTATATTATATTATATTATATTATATTATATTATATTTATACATATATGCTATGGAGAATGATAAAACAGGAAAAAAATGGCCAAAAAACATAGGAAGTAATGTTTTAGAAAAGGCCTGTATCATAAGATAGCATTTGAGCTATTGCAGGAATGAAGCGAGGAGGAAGCCATGAGCATCTCTAGGGACATGCACATAGCATTTGGAATTGAGGCAGGCATGTATCCGAGTGTACCAGACACAACAGAGGGCTGGTATGGCTAATGCAGAGTAAGAAATGGGGGAGTAAGAGGTGACAGTTATCTTAAGGAGTATAATTTATTTACCCACTGTTTTCATTTCTGGCAGAACACAGTAGTTTCCCTACGTCCTTGTAGAAGTCATCCCTGCAAATTTTGAGCTATGGAATCACAGATGTAGCCCTAAAATGCTCCCACTCGGGAACATCCACAAGCTTCTTTTGGTTTGATGTAAAGGAATTTACAACCTGAGAAGCCACATACTTAAAAATTCCAGAGAACAAGATAGCATTGGATTAGTACTGACCAGCACTTGGATTAGAAGCTCTCATCAGAGATATCCATCTTCAAATTTCAACAAATAAGAAATGACATACTGTGTTAGGTCACTAAAATTAGAGATTTCTCTGTTAGAGAAGCTATTGTTACCATAGCTAATATAGGAAAGGTCTTTAACAGTCATTACAATTGCTCAGGAAATACAGGCTACTGTAAAGATCTGGCTTTTTAATATAAATAAGATGGGATATTAACAGAGATTTTAACATTATTTGTCTTATTTTTAAAAAAATCTATCAGCAGTTACCCTCGCTGGTTGGCTTAGTTGGTTGCATCATCATCTGGTAAACCAAAGGTTTGAGGGTACAATTCCTGGCCAGGGCACATACTTAGATTGTGTATTCCATCTCTGGTTGGTTGGGGTGCATATAGGATGCAATCAATCAATGTTTCTCTCACACATCAATGTTCTTCTCCCCTGTCTCTCTCTTTATCCTCTCCCTTTAAAATCAATAAATATATCCTCAGGTGAGGATTTTTTAAAAAGATATCAACTAGCTTTTATCTATTAGCAAATGTTTCCCAGTTTGAATGAGTTGTACCCTTATCAAAAATTAACCCTGTACAACCTACCCTTATTTCTGGTTCCCTTTATTCTGCTTTAAACGTGTTTTTCTACAGTGCCTTGTCATATTCCAATATGTTTTTTTTGTTTACTGTGTATAGTGTCTGTCTCCATTGACCTGACTGTTGGCTCCACAAAAGTAGGGATCTTTGTCTATGTCCCTCACAGATGTATCTCAGCCACCTAAATCAGTTTCTTATTCATAGAACTGCCTCATAAACATTGCAGAAAAATTGGTAAAATGTAACATTTAAAAAAAAATTGTAACAACTTTACTAAAATAAACTATTTATATACCAAACCAAACCAAACCAAGTCCAAACCCAAACCTAAACCAAACCAATGAACAAGAGGTGACAGTTATCTTAAGGAGTATAATTTATTTACCCACTGTTTTCATTTCTGGCAGAACACAGTAGTTTCCCTACGTCCTACAAAATGTATTCATTGATTATTTTATTAGTTGGTTTCAACCTCCCCCCCTCCACCCCCAATGATTTGGTAAAGAGAACAAGGGACAGAGAGAAACATCAATGTCAGAGGAAAAGATTCATAAGTTGCCTCTTGTATGAGCCCAGACTAGGGGTCAAACTCAAATCCTGGGTATGTGCCCTGACCTGGAATTGAACCATAAGCTTTTGGTTCATGGAACGATGCTCCAACCAACTGAGCCATACTAGCCAGTTGACCTAATTCCTAACCACAGAAATTTTCCACATCACAATACATGAGAAATTAGACCTTGAAAACTTACCTCTTAAGAGGAAAAGAAAAAGTTCTTGCATTGTTAAACAGCTCCACTATTTCTTCTTTTTTTAAAATTTTATTGAAAAATAACTGACATACATCACACTAGAGCATTAAGGTATACAGCATGATAGTTTGATTTAGATGTATTGTGAAACGTTCACCACAGTAGATTCAGCTAACATCCATCCTTTCATAGATGCAATAAAAGAGAAGAAAAGAATCAAGGGGAAAATTTTTTTTCTTATGATAAGAACCATTAGGGTTTACTCTAACAGCTTTCCCATATATCATATAACAATGTTAGCTATAATCATATCATGTTGTACATTACATCCCTAGTACTGATAATGTAACTTGAAGCTTGTAACTTTTGACCACGTTCCTCCAATTCTTCTTTTCCCTACCCCCTGACACCACTTCTATTTCTGAAAATAATCTGTTAATGCCTATGTTCAAAGGAAAGAATCATATCAAAGTATTACTGCAATTTGTGACATTTATCCCTGATTCCCTAGAACCTATAAGTTTCTGAAATCACATATCAAAAGCACTTAAAATGTGTATGCTACATTTTTGAATAGAAATTTTGAGTAAGAACCTGAAGTAAAAATGTGTAGCTTCCAAAAGATTTCCTTTATTTGAAGAGGGAAATACTCTGAAGGAAGAGGAGGAGAAAGATGAGGAGGATTTACTACCTGTAGGGGTAGTACAATTCCTAAAGACTTATCTAAGCATTTGGAGCCTCTCAGAAGCAGAGGCTCCCAAATAATACCTCCCTGCAATCCCCACACTGGGGATCAACTTTTTGCTTCCAACATTTTAAAAATGCCAGGATGTCTATATCTTTGTCATTTATCTATATAATTTCATTCTCACCACCCCTTACATAGGTAGGGCAGGTTGTGATTTCCATTGAGAAAACCAACAAAGGGAAACAGAGACCTAAAATAATTTAATCTAAATTTCACAGGACATGTAAGGCAAGACTGGAACCTATATCTTTTGGCTCTCAATCTGGTATTCTTCATATTTCTCCATGAGCATAACTCTGTGCTGGGAAAAGCTAAGAAACTGGATATGAAGGTGTAAACAACTATTTTATCATGCATGCAATAGATATTTGTGGTAGTGATTATTTGAAATTACATATATATATTAGAGGCCCGGGGCATGAAATTCATGCACTGGGTGTGTGTGGGGGGATGTCCCTCAGCCCAGCCTGCACCCTCTCCAATCTGGGACCCCTTGGGGGATGTCTGACTGCCAGTTTAGGCCCAATCCCACAGGGCCTAAACCGGCAGTTGGACATCCCTCTCACAATCCAGGATTGCTCGCTCCCAACCCCTCGCCTGCCTGCCTGATTGCCCCCTAACCACTCCCCTGTCAGCCTGATTGACGCCTAACTGCTCCCCTGCCAGCCCAATTGTCCCCAACTGACCTCCCCTGCCGGTCCGGTCACACCCAACTGCCCTCCCCTGCTGGACTGATTGCCCACAACTGCCCTCCCCTGCCAGCCATCTTTGAGGGCGTGGCAGTCAATTAGCATATTCCCTCTTTATTGGCTGTGGACACTGCCATCTTTGAGGGCGGGGCAGTCAATTAGCATATTCCCTCCTTATTGGCTGTGGGCACCGCCATCTTTGTGACAGTGTGAGGGTCAATTAGCATATTCCCTCTTTATTAGATAGGATATATATATATATATATATATATATATATATATATATATATATGAAAAACACTGAAAAGGAAAAAAAATGAAATAAGCACTGCTAAGGCCAAGAGAATAATATACAATCTATTTAGTATCAAATGACAGAATCATTTTTATTGATCTCAGAGAAGAAGGGAGAGGGATAAAAAGATAGAAAATATCAATGATGAGAGAGAATCATCGATTGGGATTGGCTGCCTCCTGCACTCCCCACACTGGGAATCAAGCCCACAACCTGGGCATGTGCCCTAACTGTGCCCTGACCTTGAATTCTGTAACATCCTGGTTCATAGGTAGATGATCAACCACTGAGCAACACAGGCTTGGCATGACAGAATCACTGATACAAGGAATGTGCCAGGAATAAGAAAAGATAAGTGCCCATAATTCCTGATTTTGTAGTAGCAAGTATAACCTTTTTAGCTTTAATATCTAATTATAATCTCTGGAAGTAAAATTTAACACATATAAATCCAGAATGTAATAGTTAGTCATAATTTTAAAATAAAAATTTTAAGTAGAAAAAAATGAATGGTCTGAATAACTTTCATAATATTCCATTTTAAATTAGGTAAAGAATTTTCTGTCATGTAGGAAAAATATGAATTTATTCCTGTATATATCATAAGGAAGCCTAGAAACCTCAGATAGATATAAGTAAAAAGAAAAATTTTACTGTGTTTTATTCATCTCAAATTGTTGATTTTGAAAAGTCAAAATGTATATTTTAGTAATATTTAGAAACCATACTAGTAAATATTTTTCCATAGTATTTTTCTAAGGATTTATTTAGCAGAAGGCTTCATTGATTTTTAAAAGAGAAGACAAGAGGATTTTCACTTATTCAACTGCAGAAGTGTTTAAGTTAACATGAATTTGGGGTTTAGGAACCCCAGAATGCGGTCCAACCAACAGAATGGAATTAAACTTCTGACTCTATCATAGGCTGACCAACCAATCAGTCACTTAACTGTTATAGGCAAGTTTCTCCATCAAGTAAAGCAAATAAGTGGTGTAATTACCTTCTATGGTTGTAAAGATTAACTAACATAATGGGTAGAAAAGGCTTGAGATATAATAAATTTTAAATAAATGTCTACCATTATAATTAAAATAAACCTGACATCTTGAGCCTAATTAGTTGGTCACAGTTTAATGCTTTTCACAAAAATAGGGAAGAAGCAATGAAATTTTAGATGACATTACGTAAAGGGTTTGAATTTGAAGTGCTAGTGAGTTGTTGGACATTCTTGGGTGTAATTGAGGAAAAAAATGATTTAGACTTAAGAGACCATTAAAAAGATTACGTTGTAATCTCATCAGTATTCCATGAACAAAATGGTCATTAAAACTGATGTGTAAGAAAAAAAATGCACCATTATGAAATCACAACCAATTTACAATTCATTTTCTACTGTTATTTGCTTATTTAAAATTCAAAAATTATAATTACTACAAAATTACTATGACTTACGGATTTCAATCTATACATCTAGAAAATTATTGGCAATGTGCTTAAAATGGTACCTGACACACAATATGAGAGAGAGAGAAAGGAGATACTTTTATATATTCATCTAGACATACATTGCATCCATTGGTTATCTAGCTGCATAGATAGATGAGTAGATAGGTAATGACACGCATACTTTTTTAGTTCCTTAATGGGGATCTTTACAAAAATAGAAGAGCCTGAATTGAGAGTTTTATGCTATAGTGTCCATGGGATATACTAATCTTTTCTAAGGTATTTTTCCTGATCCTTTTTCCCCCCTAGAAAAGGCAAATAAACAGTTCTTTTTCAAGATAACAAGTTTCCATTTTTTCAATTTGTAAATGGGGGCACAGACAAATCACATGATTGAAAAGCAATGTTTTCGATGGTGAGATAAATTCATGTGCTAGAAAAGATAACAAAAATGTGCCAGTTTCCTGATTTCTCCATGGAGTAATGCTTAAAAATCAGTGATCTAGACAAGCCTCTATATGAACTAAGTTTTAATGGAAGCAGTGCAATTAGGCAGAGAAGCTTTCCACTGCTCTTTTATTCTCCTATGAAGTAATATTTTTTTCATATATATTGCCTTTCAAAGCATTGTGTACAAAAGAGGTTAAATATTTAATTTACTTTTCCAACTTAAATAGCATTATGGCAATTTTTTTAATGTTCAAGAAAGAAAAAAAAAGAATTGTGCTGACATCTATGAGTATCAACTTTGTTAATTTTTCCCCAATTAATGACATTAGAACAGATCTTTTATTATCATCATTTCATAAAACAAGACATTTTAGGCCAAGGAGTAGAAAGATCATAATCCATAAATAAACTGAAAATTTTGTTTTACAAAAAATTCATTAGGGGTATTTTCATTTTTCTCATTCTGTAGGATGCTGTCAATTGGCATTTGAGAATGAATGGTTTAAAGCAAGTTCTCCTCTTTTTATTTTTTTTAATATATTTCTATTGATTTCAGAGAGGACAGGAGAGGGGGAGAGAGATAGAAACATAAATGATAAGAGAGAATCATTGATGGGCTGCCTCCTGCAGGCCCCAAACTAGGGACCTAGCCTGCAACCTGGCATGTGCCCTGACAGGGAATCAAACAGAGACCTCCTGGTTCATAGGTCAATGCTCAACCACTGAGCCACAGCAGCCAGGCAAGTTTTCCTCTTTTTAAATGCATAGCATAAAAGAATGTCTATTCTAAAAATCACAGAATCAATTAGTGCATAATTAAAGGAATGTATACCGGTATGAGTCATAGAATCTCTATAAAGAAATATTATTGAGAATCTAATGGTCCTCTTGATGAACCTTCAAGAATTCTTTCATCATTTTATTTTTCTACAACAAAATTTCATATCCACACTTATCCTTCCTACATGTCTTCCTGTTTCAGTGAGAGATATGACCCTGACACTCTCTCTAAGGCCAACAACTCTACTAATCCTATGAAATTACTTCTGTCTCCTTCTGAAGTACAACTGGCCATTTCTCTCCTACAATATCATTTTCTATCATATCATTCCTATTATTAAATGAAATGGTCTAGAGTTTTCTATCTTAAAAAAAAAGGAAAACACCAAAATAATCTCACCTTACTTTACTTCACAATCCTTCAAGACACAGGACCTCTGCCAGCAAGACTTCCCCACAAGCTCTCTCCAGTTTCTGCCAGTTTCCACATGTAAACTTTCCAATGACCTCCTGTTTGAATTAGAATAAACCGCCCATTATTTACAGGGCCTTCAAGAGTCCATATGAAGTGTCCTTATGGTTGGTTTAAACTCGCCTTGATCATGTACATCACTTACTTACTATGGACAGGCATACTAACCATCTTTCATGTCCTTAAGCAGGCTGGCAGTTTTTCTGCTTTAAGGGCCATTTTGACATGCTTTCCCCTCTTTCTAGAATGCTCAACCCTCAGATATTAACAGACCTATCATTCAGTTCTACACTCAAATACCACCATCCCCGGAGTCCTGCAATATCAGTCAACCTTCCATAACGTCCCCTACCACAGTCCCTCTCATTACCTCTTTTATGTTTCTCATATGACTCTCTGCAATTGACTTTTGCTTTTTTGAGAACTGTCTCATTAACACTCGAGGATATAAACATCCTGAAAGCAGAGGCATTTTCTATTTTTATTTACTGCTACATCTGGCACACATAAAACAGTTTCTGGTACATAGTGGTAGACAATAATATTTGCTATTAATATATATATATATAAATGTTTAATTATGTATCAATAAATATCACTCAAATTCACACACACATATTTAAAAAGTAATATTATTATAATGTTAAGGAATTTGACTCCAATGTAATTGATTAGATATGGAATGATAAATAACTGTATATATATATATATATATATATATATTTCTTTGACATTTTCAAATGTTTAGAACATTATATCGTGTTTTTATTGTACACTGCACTAAAATTTCAAAAATGAGAAAAAAATATTTAATTTTTATTATAATTGATAAGCATCAGGTTGTACATATACGTATGGATAAGCATTTGCACATTTAAAAGTTCAAAAGTAAATTTGGATTTTGTTATATTGGTGTGATATCATGGTTCATAAAAATATATATTTGTTCTTCCTCTTGTTATCGTCACAAAGCTTATAAAACTCATTTTCCTGTGTTGAGAGTGATAAAGGTTTCTTTTGTTATGTTAATGAGATGACTATTGGACCCTACCTAAGGATGGGGCTGCTTGCCAGGAGAACCAACCCTGTGATTGGAGCCACTTCCAGAGGACCTGGTCTAATTAATCACCAGTGGTCTATGGTTTAATCAGTCATGTAGTGAACCCTCCATAAATGTTCTGAAAGCTTCTGGTCAGGTAAATCATAAATGTGCTGAGATAATGGAGCACTCTGAGAGTGTGGGAGCCCTAAGCCCTTTTCCCATGTCTGCCCTACACATCTCTCAATCTAGCTTTTTCTGAGTTATACTATCCTATATAATAAAAGCCTAATACGCTAAGTATCCGACGGTTGGTTCAACCGTTTGACCAGTTGCTATGATGCATACTGACCAGCACGGGGCAGACACTCCAACTAGTAGGTTAGCTTGCTGCTGAGGTTTGGCTGATTGGGATTGGGTGAGATGGGCTGGACAGGCCCTGGAGCCCTCCTGCAGTCCCTCCTCGGCCCCAATAGTGCACCAGTGAGGTCCCTCAGCCTGGCCTGTGCCCTCTTTCAATCCGGGACCCCTTGGGGGATGTCAGAGAGACAGTTTCATCCTGATTCCCGCAGGTCAGGCTGAGGGACCCCACCGGTGCACGAGTCCATGCACTGGGCCTGTAGTGTTATAATAAAACAGTAATTGTGTGAGTAAAATGTTTCTCTGAGTTCTGAGATTTTCTCTGGCAAATTTAGTAAACTCAAGGAGGAGGTCCTGAGAACCTCTGATTTATACATAGTTGATTAAAAGTACTGGCTTGCCATTACTTTCTGAACTGAGGGGAACAGGGCAGTCTTGTAGTACTGAAGCCTTAACCAGAGGAACCCAGTGCTATCTCAGTGCAGTTAGTGTCAGAATTTAGTTGAATTATAGGACACCCAGCTGGTGTCCCAAGACATCCTACACACACATTGAAAAACCCAAAGGAATTGGTAAGTGGTAACTCATAATATTTCTACTTTTGAGATTAAAGTTATAGCACTAGTTATTGATGGTCTCTTGAGAGTTCTTTCATCACAGATACATACTGAAATTCTGTGGTGGGCAGACTCTAAGATGATGTGCAATACTTCTTGCCTGTCAGTATTGAGAGTGGGATAGACCTATTGCTTCTACCTAATAGAATACAGCAAAGATAAAGAGTCATTACTTTCATGATTAGGGTACAAAAGATTGTGACTTCTAGAATGCTAGCAGACCTCATTAGTCTCATGGTTGGCATGCTTTAGTAAGTCAAGCTGCTATGTTGGAGAGATTTCATGGAAAGGCACTGAAGTTGACCTCTTTCCAAAAGCAAGTTAGTAACTGAATCCTGCCTCATGAGCTTGAGAGCAGATCTCTTTCCAATTGAGCCCTGAGAGGACTACAGTCCAGTCTACCCCAAGGACAGCCTGGGAGACCTCTTGAGGTAGAAACCCACCTGATCTCTGGCACACAAAAAAACTGTGAAACAATAAATACATGTTGTTTTGAGCTGCTAAATTTTGGGGTAGCTTATTGCACAGTAATAGATAACTAAGTTTCCTTTACATCCAGATTCCATCTTAAAATATACTTAGATTTTCCACCTTTATATTTTGGACCTCACTCTAGTATAAGTTATTTAAATGTCTTCCTCAGATTTTTTTTATTCTAAACCAATGTTTTCATCTTTTGTCCAGTGAAATTATAGTCACTCTATATTTAATAACATAATTATCTGATCAACCTTCAAGTTATTTCAATGAGAATTAAATGTTATTTACAAACAAACCCTACATTCATACATCTTGCTATGTTTTTGTAATCATAGAAACAGGTGCTTATGCAATAGGTTGGGGAGCTGAAAGGAATGGCACACATTTTGGTGGCATATGGATTCAGGAGGAAGCAGAGCTCAGTATAAATAAATTGGAACTTCTCAAGAGTTGGAAGAACTTGTCAAAAATGGTTTTTCCTAATCACTTATTTTATTATGTTTCTATCAGACCATGCACACCAATATTTTGAAATTGATGCTGCAATTTGAAATAATCACACATACTTTCAAAGATTTAGTAAGATGTAGATGAAAATCAGTATATGGCTACAAATTCCCACCAATCAGTTATTCTAAAAAACGATGGTGTTTATTCTTTATTACAAGTTGAAGCTTAAGTTTATTCAACCTTTTGATGTGTTCCTGGCACAAAAATTGTTGGTACCTGACTTTTTAGAAAGTGTTGTTGCACTTCTACTGAAATCTAGTTGAGTAACATGCAGTGTGACTTTGTTACTCTTTTCTTAATTCAATAAAATTATATTAAAATATATTTATTAGCATATGTATTTGATTTGTATCTATCTTCTTTACTAGGTACATAGTGATAAAGAAAATTCATTTTCTTGAACACCATATACATTTAAAAAAATAAGGTACACACATAAAATGCATTTAATATATACTTTAAGAAAACACATTCACATTTTCTAACATTTATGCTAATATCATATATGATTATCTCTTATCACATAATAAGCTGTTACTATTTCAAAACCATAAAAATGTCTCATTTTACTTTGCCATCTTTGTATTTAGCACAGCACTAAGTAGGAACTTAATTCAGATCTGAGTAAGTAAATTAAATTCATTAATCATTAAGAACCAATTTCTAGTTGCTGAATTTGTGTCAGACAATCATTATAAATAACAACAAAATAAAGTGTTCAACTCTTGTTCATTTGCCATACAGTTAGTTATATAGACTAAAGGCAGCAGAAAAGCTACAATGTTTGGTACAGTGGCTTATAGATAATTCTATTCCCAAAGCTTACTTGTATATTTTATTGACTTTCCATCACATAAAGGAAATATAGGTCGCTCTACTCTGATGATAAGTTTTGTGGTCCTGTCATGGCCTCTAATTTTACCTTCAATTAAATAGTGAAAAGAGCAATTAGATTTAAGGGATTTCTATCCTGATTAGAGCACTTGGCTCCATCTATCCTTTCACTGGGAGCATTGATACAGTCTTAGATTACTTGAAAAAGTTGATAATGAATTATGCTCCTTGAGGCTGTGGTTAATTAAATTGGCTACCCTTTTGTCTTCTGCATGGGCAGCTGGGGCACAGGACTATGGAGGACTAATGAATCCTACTTAAGGTAAGTCCTCAAGGGATTTGAATTCCTGCTGTCAGGCAGGAATATGATTCAGATCACAAAGTTCTCCAATCTACTAAGTAGGTCAAACTCTCTAAGGGAGAATATAAAGCAATTTGGGGTCTGTTAAAATAAGAAACTATACATTTAACTAGTTATTATATCCAACAACGTTTTCTAAAATAATGCATTATGAAATAAACTCTTAGAAAATCCTTTATATTTAATAGGGAAGCATTTGGATCCAAGAATAGTTCTGTTAGAAGCCATATGTCTCAGAACTCAAGGGCTTTCAGAAAATAACATAAGCCTAAATGGAACATAAGCTTTATATTAAAAATTTGAAAGAACTATTCAGGCGTCCTGACCGGGTAGCTCCGTTGGTTAGAGCATCGTCCCAATACAATAAGGTTTCAGATCAATCTCCTATCAGGGGACCAGTGCACATACAACAATAAATCAATGCATGCATAAATAAGTGGAACAACAAATCTCTTTTTGTTTAAAATCCTATATAATAAAGAGTTAATATGCTAATTACACTGGACAGTGGAATGACCTTCCAGAATGGTCTTCCGGAATGACCAGTGGACGGGGGTTGGGGGTGGGCAGCCAGGGCCTCAAGGCTGCTGGGGCTGAGAAATTCACACCCTTGCATGAATTTTGTGCATAGGGCCTCTAGTTAATATACAAAAACTAATTTGAAAAAACTAGTCAGGTGATTAAAAATGCCATACCTGGTAGAAAATTACATTGTACTATGCATTTTTAAATGTTATACATATTTCTTGTGTTCACCAACTTTGTTAGAAAGATAAACACATATGTTGTGGATTTCTCTATTTTCATTTATATTTTGTTTATAAATTTATTATATGTAAATCATAAGAACACATGTAAATATTTCCACGTGCTATTCATTGCTATGAGAAATTAATTAACCTGCTCTAATATAGGTAAACTAGAAATGCAAAGTTCACAGTAATACAGGGTGTCCCAAAAATGTATATAAACAATGTTTGTAGATTCTATTACATTTTGAAAATGAAATATATTTTAATAAGTACTGCCTTTATAATTATTTAATGTATGTATACATTTTGGGACACCCTGTAGTTTAATAATAAAAATAAGTTATTAAGCACATGAAATGGAAGACTAATAATCATTTTCATTATTAGTTTAAGTATACTACAAATTATATGTAGTAGTTATAATTTTTGTTATTATTTTGAAAATAAAGAAACTGAGGCACAGAGGGAATAAGAAATTGGCTCAAGGTTTTGTAGCTTATCCACAATGAAGTAAGATTTTAAATTCATCCTGACATCAGAGCCACAGTATTATAGAAAAAGAAGCATTGTCTTTTTTTGGCTATACATTGAAAAATTCCATAGAATGCTATATGTCAGATATGGTGGCACGTTGAATGTAGTACTTCATTATTCAGCATGTCCTCTGGACCAGCAGCATCTGCGTCATCTGAGAGATTGTTAGGATTCCTGATTATCAACTGCAACCAGACAGACTGAACCAGAATATGCATTTTATCAAGATCCCCTGAGGCTCTGAATACACATTGAATATAAGAAGCACTGATCTAGCACAGTGTACTGGACTTAAATGCAGGTTTAGAATTTCTGGAAAACTACACACACACACAGTATCTAAATCACAATCTTTTGGGAGGTTGCTGAAGTATCAGTATTTTCAGGTCTTTAAAATGATTCTAATCATCAGATCTTTGTCAGGGTCGAAAAACATGATTGCTGGAACCACTTCCAGCAATATAGGTCTAAAATGTGGCCCAAGGACGTGTATATCTAACATGTCCTTAGGTATTGCTGATTTGGGTACCAGAGAACCACAAAGCTTCTGACTTTATAGAAGATGTAATTAAGACTGACTAGGGATGGGATGAGGAAGGGGTAGAAAGATTCTGAATCAAGTACACCTGGGTACAGACAGGTACAGACAGTGGTAAGTTTAAAATAAAAGTGTATATAAATACCTGCAATGGTATCTGATTTATATGCTCACTTAATCCATATTGTAGCTAATGATTAACAAGAATGGAGCTGGAACTCAGGCCTCCTCATTGTCCTTCTACAGCAATTGCATCAGCTAGTGTTAGTACTTCTAATTAGAGTACTGTCAGTTCATAGAGGTGGCCAAACATATGGTGAGAAAAATGGAGAGTTCGAATATTTCTTACAGGTTAATTATCCAAAAGCTAATCACAATAGGAAACCTCAAGCACAGACATATCTTTGCATTTAATTGAAAAGTTTTCTCTCTCTGGCTTTTTAAATATAGCAGGGGTCCACAGTCCTTTAACCAAAAATAGATAAATCTATGAAGGACCCCATAGGTATTGTGTTTACATTTGTTCTTTTTAGCTTTTATTGTAAAATTTAAACTCCATGCCTTATGTTCTGAAGCTTATTATAAGCTGATCCCTGCCTACCTCTCTACTCAAGTCTCCTTCCAGTCCTCCATATGCAATTGCACTCCAGCTTAAATAAAGCACTTGCAAATTCCTGATAGCAAACCTTGTTTCATACATCTAACATTCTACACATGGATTTGCTACTGCATTTACTAGTAATCTGTTTGGTGATTCTATAAAGTTGCACTACCCTGTGTGTTTATCTGGGATGGAGTTAGCATTGCATTGTATTGAAATATTTGATGCACTTTCTAGCTTCACCATAAGCCTTGAGAAAGTAGATCTTCACTATTTATTTTATATCCCAAAGCTTCTCCCAAAATTTGCTTTATTGCAGATACTCAACAAACATTTGCTAATTGACAATGTAACCATTTTACCCAAGCTCCATACTGATATTGCAAATATGACTGACTGCAGGTTTAATGAATTCTGATTGCCTAGCATTGTCAAACAATAGAACAGCAAACATTCAAATTTATATTAAAAATATTTAGGTGAATAGCAATGTTCTCCGCACTTAGATAAATGAATTATTCCAATACAATATGGAAACTAACAAAAATATCTCTGCAGACATTCTCCAAAGCCAAAACTTGAAGGAGTAATCATTTCCATGAAAATCACTGGGAATGGATAAGAATGGAAACTGGAGAAAATGTGCGCTACACTCACAAATATGCTTTTTTGTATACGTGGTTAAAAATGTGACATTAAACGAAAAACTTTAAAAGTACTTTAAAAACTGTCCAAATCCATTTTATTTTAAAAGAACATTGCAATTAGGGCAGCCAACAAGGTCATGAGGCAAGAAACATTTCACGAAATTGCAGAAGAAGCTGTGAATCTTGTTGTGCCAAAGTAAATAAACCACAGGATAAAAATAACTCAGAAGTAGAACAAGCAAGAGCAATGATATCATTAACAACTAACTCTGACAACTGCAAAGACATCATAGGACATAAAGCAAACAATGGAGAATGCTAGTAATAAACAAAATTAACATATGGGGTGGGCAAAAGTACATTTACAATTGTTTGTATTGAAATAATACAATAATTAACAAATAATAATAAAAGAATAAACTCTGTGTTTTTCATACTCACAACTGTAAACCTACTTTTGACCACTCCTTATAGGTAGGTCTATTTTTGATCATCAAAAGAAGTCACTTTGATATTAGGGAAAAATCACTAAACTTGGAATCAGAAGACCAAAGTGGAAATACATCTTTGAACTTACTGGCTTTGTGACCTTGAACATAATATTTAACATCTGAGCTCCAGTCATTCATCATGTGTGTATGTGTGTGTTACAAGAAATTAATAAATATAAAACCCCAAACCCATTGTGTATATATGGTGTACACTTAGTATACTCCTATACTTGGCATGTAAGTACATAACCCTTAAACTTTCCAAATCTGTTAGTATTTATTGGAGAAATAAGGAATCTATAAAATAGTCCTTTCACATTTAAAAAATCTACAAATATTAATAGTAGAGGCCTGAAATTTTATGTAGTGAATACACCTTTAAATAGTATCCTTTTTACTTGACTTTTTTTTGCAAAATATCCAGAAAAAGGGTAACCTTATACCACTGAGTTTAAAAAGTTGGCTTCTATTCTTTTGCAGCCCCTGTGTCTGGCCTCTTACCTAATCTCAGATAATTCTTTTCAGGGGCAGTAATTTCCTGAGCTCCAGAGAAATACAGTAGCAGCAAAGATAATCTAGGTATAATCACCCTCTTGGGGGAGATAGAAGCTTCCTCTACTGAGATTTTTCCTCCAGTGATTTCTATGAATTTTTGGTATGTGAGATGGACATATGAAAGGTAAATCCTATCCTAATAAATATTATTCAGAACCATTTCTCAAGTGCCCTTACTTATATACTCAGTATTTGTAACCAAACAATCAAATTAAATAGGGGTTTAGAAGGGAGTTCATAAGCCAAACATCATCAACATCGACAATAATAATTATGATTTAGAAAATGTTAGTAACACTAAAATATTTTAGAAACACAGGAAATTATAATGATATGAATTACTAAAGTAACCATGCAATCAAATACATGTATTCCTGAAAGTACTAAAATCATGACAGGTGTAAATTTCAAAATTCTAAATATTTAGTGTTTGATCTTTTTAAAAAAGATAAAATGATCTTGAAAATTAAAGATAATAGTCTGTCTAGGAATCATTAGACATAACCTTGCTAGGGGTAGAAAGACAAACTAAATTAATCATGAAAATATGATTTATGAACTTCCTGCCAATGTGACTCACTAGAGAAGTTTTAAACATTCCTTTTTTTCAGTTTAAGAAAATTTCAATTAGTCAAATAGCATCAGACTTTGGTCCTGGAATTCCTTCACTAGTTTAGCAGATGGATACCTTTTATTTTTCCTTTTCTGAATATTTTTGTTAATGTACTACTTTATAAGGAAAGAGTTCTTTTTCTCTGAGTACTTGTGCTGAAGAATATTGTAACTCCTATATTACATTTAAAAAACTGAAAGAATAATAATAATACTGCCTTTAGAATGCAGCCTTAGAATAAGCTTAATTCATTATTTTACAAACATTTAATAAACACCTACTATTAGCCAAGAGCTCTTTGGAGTATTAGGGATATAATCATAAACAAAACAAAATCATTGTGAAGGCATGCACAGGAGATAAGGGAAGAAATAATAGAAAAGCAAACAAGTAAATACGTCTTATGTTAGAAGATGATAAATGCAATAGAAGGAAATAATGCCAGAGGAGGAATCTAAGGAGTATCTAGTAGCAGAGCTGGATGCTTTTTATATAAGCTCATCACGATGACATTTGAGCAGAGAACTTCAGAGAGAAACTAGGTCGGTATATAGGGAAGGGTGTTTTAGGCAAAGGGACCAGCAACTGCAGACATCCTGGAGTAACAGTCTGTAGGGCGGGAGATCAGTGTGCCTGGGGCAAATGGGGAAGGACAGTGGGGGTGGGGGGGGTGAGCAAAGATTGGTTACAAAGGAGCTGAATAGGGACTACTCTAAAGAACCTTGGCTTTTCACCAAGGTGAGAAGCCACTGGAGGGTTTACCACAGA
Source organism: Myotis lucifugus (assembly GCF_000147115.1). Taxonomy (NCBI): domain Eukaryota; kingdom Metazoa; phylum Chordata; class Mammalia; order Chiroptera; family Vespertilionidae; genus Myotis; species Myotis lucifugus. Next base: position 864,656 of record NW_005871183.1, on the reverse strand, counting down.
GGAGTGACACAATCTGACTCACATTTTGAAAGAATAGCACTGGTTGTTGCACTGAGAACAGCTATAACCAGATAGGAGGTTGTAACAATACTGCTGCTTGGGCTGGGATGATACGGGTGGAAGGGATGAGAACTGGCCAGCTTAGTTCGCTGTTGGTTTGACTGTTGCATGTGCGGAAAGGAGGAATCGATGGGGACTCAGTGTCATGTTGATGTATGCTTTTCTCTATCCACTTCAGCCAGGTGAACTACAACTCCCCCACGGCAGAGGACCATTTCCCTGAACCCACTCTTTTTGCCTGCACAGTACTGGGTCAACACGCTCAAACATTCACGCTCTGCTTTTCCAATTCATGCAGTTCCTGCCCTCCTCCTCCGATCAGGAACTCATTATGCCTTTAGAAAGAAAATTTCTGAGCACACACAATGTGCAATGAACTATAACAAGCATGCTATATGTATTACCTCATTAAATTCCATCAAATCCCCATGTGATAATTATTCTGGGTAGATCTATATGGAATTTATACCTACACTCTATAAATTAAGAATACGAACTCTGTGAGGGACTGCATGATTTATTCCAGGTCTCCAAGATGCATGTGTCAGAGGCAAGATTTGAGTCCAGATCTGCATGCTTTTGAAAAAAAGCCAGTTAATCTCACTAACATATTGTAGAGCTCCTACATAATCGCCTATAGTCTTGAAATACATTAACCTGGAACTGCTTATACTGAGCTTGTTGAGATCAGAGTAGGCCCTGGGCTCTGAAATGAGAGTAAAACCACATGTGTAGGTGAAGTGGTACCAACTACCATTGATGGAGGACTCAGGACAAAGGGCAGAGGCAGGTGTGTGTGTATGTGTGTGTGTGTGTGTGTGTGTGTGTGTGTGTGTGTGTTGTGTGTGCGCGCACATGTGAGATCCTGATTGAATGGATAGATGTGATGAATAATATGTTTCAATGGTGAATGTGGCTTAGTTTACAGTAGGTCAAAGGTCCTAAACTTTTCCTGTGATTTTCTAGTCATGCTCCCACATATATGCACTGCATAACTGTCCCATTTGTCCCATTTGTCTACATATTTATTTCAGTTCTTCACAATTTAAAGCAGTATTGGTGCATCTTTGTCTTTCAAAGCAAGTACATAATCAATATGTTCGAATCTAGAATAACTGTTCTACTACATAGCACTCACATGAATTCAACGGGCCCTTAAAAGTGGGGAACAACTTAACAGAGAATCAGAATCCACTCCTAATGGAGGTATGTTTACTACCTTCACCTCAATTGTTAACCAACTTATAAGCATTCCATTCCACTGCTTAAATTTTGCACTGGGATAATATATCACTCTCTAGTTTTGTATTTTTATATGGTAATGTACAATACTTTATTTGTATTTATAATCATGGTTAGGATCAGCTCGAAATTCATTATGCATACAAAATTTAAATAAATAGTTAGAAAATTACCTGAACAAATCAGCAGAACAACCAGGCACTTTGTATTTTGCAATTAGTGGTAGATTAAGTTCTTAAAATCTAGTTTATTTTCTACAAGAAAAAAAAGTATGCAATTATGAGAGCCCTTTCTAAATTTCCAAAATTATCCATGATTGTCAGCTTAGTCTTTTGTATATAATTCTATGTGGTTGATTTTGCATATTCAGTCAATTAAATATGCAAGGAATTCCTCTTGAAATGAATGGGGTTATCAGATAAATCCCAGCCTAAAATCTCGGGAAAAGAACACACCAGGGCATGTACCCCAGTGTTTTGGACTCTCAACCCTCCTGGAATGAAATAGTTTACACTTCAAGTAAGGACTTGAATAGATCACCACTCTGTGTTTAGTAGAGTGTGCATATGCTGGCTTACAAAGAAAAATACCATGAAGGGCAGCAATAACAGTTTTGTTTATGGCTGACCAGAGTGTCTGTTAGACCTGCCTTATTTGTCCACCCTATATAATCCACAGAAATCTACCCTGGGGGCTGCTACATGACAGGAATCCCCCAGGAGTCAGTGTGTGACAGAAAGAGATTAGAAGGTAAAAGGATTAAAATTATTTTCATTTGTCCCATTTTATTTAACAATAATTTTTTTTAGAGACAACCCTAATAATCTAATGCCACCTCCATTTCAACAGCCCTTCCAGGAAGCCTAGGCTAGGTTTAAATAGACCAGCAGTTTTTGATGCATGTGAGTCTCAGAGACCTAACCAAGCTACTTGCTGAATGCATTCTGTATTTTATTTAGTGTCTATATACCATATACATATAGAGACATATATATGTGTATAAATATATAAGCAAATCACACTTATGTAAAATTTGGTAAATATGGGAAGAGTTATAGCTATAGAGATAAATCACTTTAATTTTTAATCACAGTAATATATTTAGGCATAAATAAATTATTATCTAGCAAAGAGAAAGAGCCTGAAAAATATAGAGTGGGGAGAGCAGAAAAGACACATTTTGAAGAGCAATAGTATTCCAGTAATGAAACAGACCTTTTTGAGTCCCCAAAGGTCTGAACAAACTAGTGGGTTCTGGTTACAGATTTGGGACAATAAAGAGTGTAAGATATATTTTGATAAGAAGATAGATGCTGCATATTTTACAGTGTATTAGTTATTTTGTGTTTAAAGTCATATAAGCTCAAGGTTCAGAAAATAGCATTATAATGTTGACAGTCTTGCCCCTGCCATCAATCAGGCTATTAAGATTATAGTACAATTCACACAGCAAACACAGAGCCACCACCTGCCCTACATATTAAAGTAGAATAGATTCATCAATCACAGCAATGCTATCAAATGAGCTTCTGAATTTGTAACTTGGGATATAGATACTTTAAATTCATAATTTTTTAAAGGTAAAATATAAAAATGTTGATATATGAAAACATTAGAAACAGAATTTAGAAAATCTTAGACATGATTTTCACTAACTTGTCTTTTAAATGCAGATAGTATTAATCATTTAAAATAATTTTAAATAGAGATGTAATTAAAGCAATGATATCAAAAGTATAATTTGTTATTAAAGAATTATAGATACATTAAGATCTAAAGTTTCCAATATAAAGTGTTCATGTTATTAGTCAAGCTTACCTAAAATTTTATATTATTTTATGAAAGTGTGAAGTGATTTAAAAAGTACTTTCATGCATATTGTTACTGAGTCACAAATTTGTGGCTTCAGATATGCAGTGTATACTTTGTAATGATATATAAACTTATAAAATTCTGAATTTCTAGTTTCTATAAAAAAATCTAGTTATTATGAACACATATCTCCACACGTCAACGATTAAGTGTAGTCAAGGCTGCCTACTCTATTTAAGATATGAGTGTTTTCAATAATTTGCAAATTGCAATTTTGATGCAAATTGATGTTTTAAATAAGTTATTATAGTTGTATATCTAATACTTTCACTTTTTTATGTTATTTTTTATTTTCACAACTTTAAACTTCTAGGAAAGTTATAACAATAATAAAAAGAACTTTCATATGCCCACATACATATCTATATATTTTTTCTTTATCATTTAAAAGTTACAGAGATCATATTGCACATGTCCTTCAGTGTGCTATCCTAAGAACAAAGTCATTATCTTACATACCACAATAAAATTACTAAATCAGTAAAAGAACATTGATAATGATATTATTTAACCACCAGCCTGTTATCTTTTGTATAGTTATTTTCTTATATGAAATGCACCATTTATATCTGGATGCTTTCAAAAATTTCTTTTTTTAACATTTTTATTAAACTTATTGAGGTATCATTAGTTATAAAAATTATATAGATTTTTGGTGTATAATTCTATAATACATCATCTGTAAGTATTTATTTTTCTATTTTATTTTTAGCAATTTAAATACAGTGTGCCTAGGCACTGTTTTCTCTGGGTTTCACATGCTTAATTGTTGCTGAGATCCCTGAATTATAACTTGATATTTTCCTTTAATTTTTAAAATCTTCAGCCACTGTTTTCTAAAATGTTTTCTCCTAATGCCCTATGATCTCCTTCAGGGATCTAACTGAACATATATTAGAGTGAAAATACATTCCCAGAGGTCATTTAACTTTGTTCATTTTAGTTTTTGATATTTATTCCTTTGGTTCTTTAGATTAATTAATTGCAATTGATTCACCTATACAAAAACTGTCTCCCTTTTTTTCTATCTCCAATCCTATATAATAAAGAGCTAATATGCAAATGGCCATGACACCCTCATGCCGTAATGGCTCAGACACTCAATACTGGCTAGAGAGGAATGGGGACCAGCTAGGCTGTGGCCCAGGAGAGGGACAAGCCACCTGCCCTATGGTCCTGGGCTCCAGTGGCTGCACCTGCATCTGTGGCCCAGGAGAGGGACAAACTGCCCGCCCTGTGGTCCTGGGTGCTAGTGTCTGTGGCCCTGGAGAGGGACAAGATGCCTGCCCTGCAGTCCTGGGTACCTGTGGCCAGCCACAGGGAGGGAAGTCCGGGTCCCAGGTGCCTGCAACTGGCCAGAGGAGGTAATTCTGTGTCCAGGGTGTGGGGTGAGGCAGAGACAGTTAGGGGCAATCAGGCCAGCAGGGGAGTAGTTAGTGGTGACCAGGCAGGCAGAGGTGGTTAGGGGGAATCAGGGAGGCAAAGGTGGTTAGGAGCGATTAGGCAGGCAGGCAGGTGAGTGGTTAGGAGCCAGCAGTCCCAGATTGCTAGAGGCAGTCGGACATCCCCTGAGGGGTCCCAGATTGGAGAGAGTGCAGGCGGCGCTGAGGAAACCCCCCCTCTGTGCACAAATTTTGTGCACCAGGCCTCTAGTATAATATAAAGATTATCCAATACATTTTACATTTTTTCTTCTTTATAATTATAATTTCTTTGCAAATAATCACCTCTGTAGAGCCACTATAAACTTACTTTCCTTTAACTTTTAAAGAAGTTAATGTCTTTAATGTCTTTGTCTACCAATTGCAGCATCTAATTATTATGTGGTTTGTCTCTAGTGACTGATTGATTTTTATCATAGACTAGAGGCCCGATGCACAAAGATTCCTGCAAGAATAGGCCTTTCTTCCCCTGGCTTCCGGCACCACCTTTGCTCCAGCCAGAGCCGCCTTTCTGTCTTGCCTCTCGCCAGGAGCCGCCTTTTCACCTTCCCACACTTCCCAGGGGACCAGAGCGACTAGGGCAGTGCAGAATGCCTTTGTTGTCACCATGGTGATGACACAAGCATCCCACCTCGACCACAGCCGCTCGGCGTGTGCATGCTGCACACAGGCCCGCCATCTTTGCCAGGTTAATTTGCATACTCACTCCTGATTGGCTGGTGGGCATCGCGAAGGGACAGTCAATTTACATATTTCTCTTTTATTAGTGTAGATTACATTTTTTGGTTTTATTGCATGTATAATAATACTTGTTGTTTACCAGAATTCATGCATGATACACACAGTTTAAGCACCTGTGGATTCTATTATCTTCTCGAGATAATAATTGGATAAATTCCTGAAAATAATTAGGAACAAGCCATGTAAATATCTGCAGAAATGGAATTATGGATAGGAAACAACAAATGCAAAGACTCAGTGCATTCAAGAAATAGGGAAAAGGCTAGTGTGATTAAAGCCAAATGAACAAAAAGAAGAGTTTTCTTTACTTCTGTTGAGCAGTCACATTGACACCATTGTAATTAACCTAGTTATTAATAACAGGAAAGGAGTAAAGGGAAGCCCAAATACTATAGACATGTCATTTGGGCAGCTTCCACCAGATAGCTAAAGCTTTACACTCCCCGGGGAGTCACCTTCTATTCCTGGAACACTAGGGGAAGGGACTGGACAGGGAGGAGAATAGACACATGCCCAGTAAAGTTGGGGTGGCATCTGGAAGGTACTTGTCTGTCACTCACACCTGGGAACAGCTCACAGGCCAAAATGGGTGTGGCCATCGCAAGGGGGCAAAACTTGGGATATTTAATCCCCTCAACAAAGGAGTTTGCTCTCTTAGTTACTTCCGCTTATGTTCTCGGGGCTCTTATTGCTCAGGGCACGCTATCCTATATTTGCCACAATGGACTAACAGGCTGCTGTTAGCCTGATGCTGGCACCTGGCTGCTACATGTAAACCATACTCTGGATACTGGCTCTGCTTCTGGTTCTACTGAAACCCCAGCTACACTTCTATTAGTGGACTAAGGGAAATGAGACATTGGGAACCCAGGAATGTAATGTCACAAAAATAAAGCTTCTGCCATGTTGCATCCTCTTGTGGGAGCCTCCAGAAATGCTTATTCCATTGGAACCCCAAGAATCTTACTCCCACTAGCAATGGAGAAAGACCACTAGCTTTTCTGTGATAACAAAATGACTGTACACATCACTTTCTTCCTCTTTGGAAGCATTAATATTTCAAAGTATGGTATATTTTAATTCAGAGATATTTCTCTTTCAATTATAGAAATTGGACTTTATAATATATTTCACTTTTAAAATCACAAGACTTGCTTTACCTTTGTTTTTTTTAATACAATTGTTATTAGACAGATGTTGACTCTTCAGCCTTTATATTTCAATTTTCTTGTTCATTCTATTTATTGTCTATGTTTTCATATTTTTGTTGTATATTTTTTGAAAGATTTCTTTGTTATATCTTTCAATGTTTCTATCAATCTTAGGACATTTTCTTTGTATTATCAAATACCAATGGTCCTTTCTTATTCTCATATGCTTCCTTTTAAAAAGCATTCCTTTCTTATCAGATCAATATTTTCCATCATTTTCTCTGAAACCATTGTCTTTAGAAGTGCCTTGCTCCACATTTTCAGTCTGATATTTACCTCTATCTATACTACATTCTGTCTTCTGTTTCCAATATTAGAGTATCCATATTTAGTTTTTCTGTGGAATTAGTACCTAGTCTTTTGAGATTGCAATCACATAGTTTCTATTGCAACTACTCTGCTCTGTCATTATAGCATTAATGCAGTCATAGACAATGTGTTAATAAATATTCCAAAATTGTATTTATGAACACCAAAATTCATTTTTTAGACTTTTCATTTGTTACAAACTACTATTACTCAATTGATTGTCACAATCATTTTAAAATGTAAAATCCAACCTTGTAGGTCAGACAAAACAAGCAGCAACTAGAATGTGGCCCACAAGCCAAAGTTGGCCATTTCCTTCCTGAAAAATTAAATAACTACCTAAGGACATACAACTAGTTTGATTCAGGCTGAACAACATAAACTGATGAACAAAAACAGATCCAGAGACAGAGAAGCATCGATCAGACTGTCAAACCTCAGAGAGAAGGTAGGGAAGGGTGGGGGTAAGGGGGAGAGATCAACCAAAGGACTTATATGCATGCATATAAGCCTAACCATTGACACAGACAACAGGGGGGTGAGGGCATGAGTGGGGGGGGCAGTGGGGGGATAAGGACACATATGTAATACCTTAATCAATAAAGAAAAATAAATAAATAAATAAATAAATAAATAAATAAATAAATAAATAAAAATACATAAATCCTTCACATAATAAGGCAATTCCCTTCCACTGTAATTTCTATAGGATCTTACCAAAATCAAAATCTAGCATTTCTCACCTATCTTTGTAAAGCTCTAATTTAGTTCATTTTTTTCCAAGAAGATAGAAATGCCAGTATGGAAGGAGACAGAAAACATTATAATTAATTTTGTTCTTCTTTTGTTCTTTTTCAAATGCAGTGTCAAGTGGTATCCATATGTTGCGCACATTTTTCTGCCCTCTGTCTGAAGGTGCAATTCTTCAAGTGTCTGACTGTCTATAATCCAACAATGGACTCAGTTCACTTGTGTGGGGTATAGAGTGATTTTCTAAGGAAAGAAGTAAATGAACCACTTTTATTAATTCACTCAAGGCAGAAGATGAAGGTCTATAAAACTATTCAAATATATTTTTCTGATATTTGAGACATGGATAATAAGTAATTTTTTATAAAAACACAAAAAATAAGCATAATTTTTCACATAAGGAACTAGTGCATTAACATAAGATCATATAAATTTATCCTTAATTACCATTAAGTGTTTCCACTGATTTTGTGCTACTTTTGCAAATCTTAGTAGAAATTTATGATAGACAATTTTATAAAACAAAAAATATAATATTTGGTTTTCCTTCAAAAAGATACATATTATCCCAGGCATTAGACAGATGTAGAAGAAAGCTAACTCTGCGTATATATGGCTGTAAATGATAATGCCAGTCAAGAAAGAGTTGAGTAGGTACTGATATTGAGGTCTAATGGACACTAAAAAGCTGTTTTCCTTGCAATAATCATTATTCATGATCTACAAATATTAGGCTTTCAGGCCAGTGTTACAATTTGTCAGTTTTGATTGCAGCACCACAGAGCAATGAATCCCTGCAGGTTTTGTCAGACATCACTATTAGCTGTTCTCTACAACTAAAATCAAAGGTAGGAAGGAATTATCAACTTGAAAACAAGCATTTATTATTGACTTCTCACCATCACATCAAAGGCATGTTTTTCTTAGATTTTTAATAGTTCTTTTAAGAAAAACAAGCTTTTTTCATGTACTTTAAGAGTACAAATATTATTGTATTATTTCAATATCAAGTGTAATTTACTCAAATAAATGTGTGATTATTTGCTTATGAAAGCACTGCCCACTGGCACAAACATCAAATTAATTTTCAAGATTAGAATTATCCAGCTCATAAATTAAGGATTTAGAAACTCAAGTGTTTATTAGGAATCACATTCATGCAACCACTATACTTATATTAGAATTTATTTTTCATTTGAGCTTCCAATTTGTGAATAAGTAGTTTAATATAACATAAGAGGGATTTAGTTGATAAAAAGTAAAGTATGTAGAAAAAATTGAACAAATATTGCTCATACTTCCTGGCCTGAAGCTAAAACTCTAATACTTGAGGACCATTTTAAACCTTTTTTCTCCTTAAGTTAATTGCTTATATTATATATAGATCTAAAGAAAAACATCACTGCTGCTTAGATAACAAAATCTCATTTTTTATGCCTTATTGATGATAGTTCATTCGTGCAATGTTCAATGGAACACAAAATATCACATACTTGTCATGTCTTAAAAAGTATAACGTTTAAAAATTAACTTTTACCCTAACCGGTTTGGCTCAGGGGATAGAGCGTCGGCCTGCGGACTGAAAGGTCCCAGGTTCGATTTCGGCCAAGGGCATGTACCTTGGTTGCAGGCACATCCCCAGTAGGAGGTGTGCAGGAGGCAGCTGATCGATGTTTCTCTGTCATCGATGTTTCTAACTCTCTATCCCTCTCTCTTCCTCTCTGTAAAAAAATCAATAAAATATATTTTTTTAAAAATAAAAATTAACTTTTACATAAATCCGATCAGCAGAGAGTTTGAGAGAAAGAGAGAGAGAGAGTATGTAACTTTGCTGGGGTTATTAACATTAACGGATGCTCAGAAGGAGAGGGATGTGAAAGGACACAGAAGTTTGAGAGAGCATTCATTCAGGGACAAAAATTTGGCAAGGTTGGAACGCAAGTCTGCTTGGGCATGGAGGGAACAGAGGTTGGAAGGCTTGTCTCATGAACGACCTTCTCTCTGACTATATTTAGCCCATTAATCGATGATCATAAGTCACATTATATCACACTGCCTTGCTAACGATTCCAGAAAGCTAGCTGTGAATAGCAGGCAGAATTGTAACTGGGACAAAATGGCTTGTTATTGGAAGGGGTTCAGATCTTGTTTAGAAAGAATATATAGGAGGGTAAAATGAAGCAAGGACTATAGAATATAGGCTCCCCTGTGAGAAGAGGAAATTTAGAAAACAGGTCAAACTTCATTCTAGTGACAACTAGCAGGGTTATGCCCTCTTTGCATTTGTACAAGGATACCCAATCAAGTTTTGGGCTGCCTTTTTATTTTTAACTTTAGGAAGATATGAAGAAGGCCTGGGAAAGGAAAGCGTTTACTGTCCTGAATAACTATTGACAATGATTTTCATTCTAAATGATTTTTAAAAGCAGTGTTATCCTTGGCTATTATCTAGGATCCTAAAATACTTTCAGGGCAGTACACTGTTCATTATAATGATCTTCCTTTTGTCATGGATGTAGAACTTATTTGAGCAGAAATAGGATAAATTTGGATTAGATAAACACAAATTTTGCTGAGATTATGAAATAAAGATCCATTATCCTAGAAGTTTTCATGAGATACAAAGTATTACCAAAGGGACAATATAATAATTTATGTCGATTGCTCCTTGCAAATGTCTTTACTCTCAGAATTCAATTTAAAGAGTTTATATGGCCATAAGAAATATTCATGGTAAGGTAGTGTTCATAGGAAACACTATTTTTCTAATAATTATAGAAGAATGCATATTTAAAAACCAACTCATAAATGAGGATATTTAAATACAGACCAAGAAATTGTAAAATATTTGACTTTTATCACACATTATTGATAACTCATTAAAAAAGGGAAGAGACACATATGTTTGAAGCTCTCAGTGTAGAATTTCATTTTATATTTTATATTGCTGTGATGTCATTTATTTTTAATCTAGTGATGTTTTGGCTTCTTTTAAAAGAGCAATTCTTACTCTTTTGTTTGTCTAAACTATTTATTCTATAAAGAAAATATGGGCCTGTATGGGTAGCTCAGTTGGTTGAAGCATCATCCCAGTACACCAAAATTTTGGATTTGATCCCAGGTCAGAGCACATATAAGAAGCAACTGATGAATGAATAAATAAGTGGAACAACAAATCTCTCTCTCTCTCTCTCTCTTTCTCTCTCTCTCTCTCTCTCTCTCTCTCTCTCTTTCTCTCTCTCTCTCTCTCTCTCTCTCTCTCTCTCTCTCTCTCTCTCCCCCCTCTACCCTCCATCCCTAAAATCAATAAATATAAATTGGGGGGAAGTGCCACAGAGATGTGATCTTGTTGCCATTCACAGTGATATTAAAAATTGTGTATGGCTAAACTATCTCCTTATGTAGAGCTCTTTTAAAATTGTACTCTACAATTCAAACATTTGAACTTATTTCAACTGACTTAATTTTACTTTATTTTTTTTTCTTTAATTTTTTTTTGGTGACACTATTTTGGTTTGGTTTTATACAGAACTAGAGGCCCGTTGCATGAAGATTCGTGCAATAGGCCTTCTTTCCCCTGGCTGCCAGCACCAGTTTTCCTCTTGCACACGGGACCCAGACCTTCACTCTGGCCACCACCTTCCATCTTCGCTCTGGACACAGTCTTCGCTGTGGCTGGAGCCTTCAGTCTTTGCTCCTCGCTCAGGCAGAGTCTTCAGTCTCCGGCCAGAGCTGCTCCTGTAGCTCCTTCCGGCCCCACCTTCCCCCTCATAGCTTGATCACTGCTTCCTCTGCAGACCTCACCTACTGGCTCCTGGGTCCCAGGGTGCCGCCTTGCCTGCAGCCCGGCTTTCCAATCACGATCACAATCACGGCCGCAGGCAAGGCGGCTCCTGGTTCCCAGGGAGTCGCCTTTCCTGCGGCCTGGCTTTCCAGTGGTTCCTGGGGTCGCACACAGGGGCCTGGATGGTGGCACCTGGTGTCCCGCCCTGCCTGCATTATGCAAATTAGCCGCCATCTTTGTTGGTGGTTGATTTGCATATCACACTGATTAGCCAATGGGAGGCGTAGCGAAGGTACAGGCAATTACCATGTTTGTCTATTATTAGATAGGATACCTTTCCATTTGTCTTCTAAAATGGGAAACTCCAATTTGCTTACATTTAATCTTTTATTTTGGAAAAAAAACAACAACCCTGAAAGTAGGTACTTATTATGCATAAGACACAATTTCTTTTTTTTCTTAATATATTTCTTTATTGATTTCAGAGAGGAAGGGAGAAGGAGAGAGAGATAGAAACATCAATGATGAGAGAGAAATCATTGATCGGCTGCCTCCTGTACACCCCTCACTGGGGGATTGAGCCCGCAAACCCAGGCATGTGCCCTTGGCGGGAAATCGAACCTGGAACCCTTCAGTCTGCAGGCTGATGCTCTATCCACTGAGCCAAGCCGGCTAGGGCAAGACACAATTTCTTTAACTTATTTTTTCATTCTTACCTGACTTGCTACTTTGTGTTTCAACATTAAGTACCATAGAATGTGACTTATACTTCTTTATTTTTAAAAGGCATAAATATTATTGTCAATATGGTTTTGAAAAATAATTTTATTTTCCTTTCATTGGACAAAGCCTGACTATTGATTACCAAGAAGTGTGTGTGTTTATGTATTTGTATGTTTCCATATATATATAATATACATATATTATACATGTATTTAAGTCAGAAGCAAACAGTACTACAAACTAATTAAACAATTAATGTTTTCAACAACAGCAAAATCAGAGCTGATTATCAAATATCTCTAGAGGCACAGTGAATCCTGCATACACATTGTGAGAAACAAGGTCATTGTTTGAAATTGCTTATTCTACAGGCACTAATGATTATTTGATACAATATTCAGCTTCAATCTTCAGACTAGAAACAGGTTACAACAAACAAAACACGGTTGGCAACACTTTTACCAAAGTCTGAGAGTTCAATTAAATTTGTGCTTTTCAAACTTGCAAGTCTATTTTTATAGTTGAGCAGATACTAGTATTTGCACAGAATCAATTTAATGTATTTGCAAAGCAATGTTAATGACCAGTTTCTACAAGAACAAACAGCTCTTTTAAAAACACAATCCAACACCAGTGACTTTCTAACAGAATTACTGAAATGACTTTTGGTGTTATTTTAACTCCCATGTTGTAATTGATTCAAGTGTTTTTGTTTTGTTTTTCACTGCAAGCACAGTTCAACATTTTGTAAACATGCTATTTTCATGAGCAAATAGGAGACTGGATTAATATAAAATGACTTCTTATGAAAAAATGTAATAATAGGAAACTTTATAATTCCTTAAAGATTTTCAAAATATAATATTTGTTATTGTTAAGGCCTAAATTCTATATGCTACTTTAAGTGTAATATATTATTATATAGTAAATAGAATTTATTCTCATAATTAAAATAGATGAGAATAAGAACAAATCCCGAGTTTACATTTTATTTTATTAAAACTTCATTTTTAAAGCAGTTACAGGTAACAGCAAAATTGAAGGAAAGGGATAGCTTTCCCATATCTCCCTTCCTCTGCACATATATCAACATCACTCACCAGAATGACACATTTGCTACTAAGGATAAACCTACATTTATGCATCATAATCACACAAAGTCCATATATAATTTGCTTTAGGATTCACTTTTGATGTTTAGAAAAATGTATAATGACATGTATTAATCATTAAAGAATCATACATACAGACTATTTCCATTGCCCTATAAATCTTCAGTGCTTTGCCTATTTTGTTCTTCCATATCCCAACACTTGACGATCCCTGATCTTTTTATTGTCTCCAAGATTTGGAATTTTCCAAAATTTCATATAGTTGGAATCATACAGTGTGAACCCTTTTCAGATTGGCTTCTTTCACTTAGTGATATGTAGTTAAGATTCTCCTGTAATATCCTGTAGCCTGGATGTACCACATTCACCTACTAAAGGACACCTGGGTTGCTTCTAAGTTTTGGCAGTTATGAATAAAGCTGCTATAAATACCCATGCTCAGGTTTTTTTGTGGACATGAATTTTCAATAACGCATGCTTTTAAACCAATTTGACAAAAATAATTTATTATCAGCAAGATGAATAATCATTTTCATCACTATTTAATTTCTATAATTGTCTTGAAGTTGTGTCAGGGACACTGGAAGGGCCAAGGGAAAATGCAAGGAAATGCAGATCTGATCAAATCATCACTTCTTACAGAATATAGGAAACAACTTGCTTCTTTCAAAGAATAGGTAACATCCTAGAAGTCTTTTTATCATTAATGTGAGCTAGTCATTTTCTATTAACCGAATTGTATTTGTTCTCCTTTCAATTTTCCAAGCCTCTGAAGGTATATATGACAGGTATACATGGTTATCATGTTGATAACAACAAAAAGAAGATGAGCTTGATTCTTCAGGAGACCAATATAACTTTAGTATTAGTTTTCTCTGCTGCACCAATAATCCATACTTGGCAACTTCAAGCAACACACATGTGTTATTTGACACTTTCTGAGGGTCTGAAGCCAGGCACAGATTAGCTGTTTTGTTTGTTTGTTTGTTTTCTGCTTATTGTTTCACAAGTCTACAGAGCATCAGCCAGAGCTGGGTTCTGATCTAGAGGCTGGACTAGGGATCCGACAATTTCATGTTTAGGTGTATATATACCCAAAGAAAATGAAAAATGATATTGAAGATATTTATGTACTCCTATGTTCATTACAGCATTACTCACAATAACCAAGATTTGTAAACAACTTCAGTGCCCATCAACAGATGAATGAATAAAGAAGATGTGGCACATATATACGTGTATAATGGAATATTATTTAATATGAGAAGGAAGGAAATCTTACAATTTGTGACAACATGGATGGACCTTGAAGATGTTATGCTAAATGAGATAAGTCAGACAGAGACTGTGTTGATGGCTTCCATGACTCAAAAGTGGCTATAAAAGAGAGCCAGGGATACATGGTTTAAACAATTGAAAATCCTGTTCTGATTATTATGAATCTCTAAAATGTGTATGCTTGGTTGGTCATTTATTATACTTATTGTTGTTATTCTCTTTCTCCATGGTGCTGAACATACACTCTTACCTCTGTTTTCACTTCTCCCATGTATCAGAGAAGATAAACTCAGTGACAGATCCACAATTCCAATAGCACCTCACTATCCTAAAACTTAAGATTACTCAAAGTGGGATTGGTCTATAGTGCAAATTTTCACTATAAATGCTTTCAATAAAAATATCGAGGTGACTCTTGATTATTTCTCCAATCACTTTTAAAAACCTGAATTTTATAATATGAAATATATGTTTGTGGTATTTGGTGCAATATACAAAGTTTACAACTACTGCCTCATTTAATTTGACTTTTAATACACGTTTATGTTTCTGATGAAAAATTTTAGAACATTCAAAAGAGTCTATGTCTTAAGTCTATATGTTTTAAGTTTCTCTAAGTATCAGTTTTCAGAAGCAATGTATATTCCATAAAGAAAATTGCCTTTTAAGTTTTAAAAATTGTTGTCAATATTTCAATTCATCTAAGACTATAAGAAAAAGAGTTTTATAAGAGATACATTTCTCTTAAAATTTTTACTAAGAACATTATTATTTTTTGTATGTTTTCTTTTCCTCAATGGGAAAATAAAAAGGTGTTGATTACCCATTTGTATAAATTTTTCATTGAGGGGGAAAAAATTAAGCACTTTAAAACTCATTAAATAATTAACAGTTTCAACAACAGTAAAATCAAAGCTAATTACCAATATTTTGTTCAGTGAATCTCAAAACCTTACTCTGGGAATCAAGGTCATTGTTAACATCTGCTTATTCCATAGGCACTAATTATTATTTAGTGTAGCATTCAGCTCTGCCCTCAGACTAGAACCTGATGACAAAAGACAATGAGAGAATAGATTTTTTTCAATATATTGTGATTGTATCAACACATACTTAAGCAATCTGATACTTTAAAATGGAGATATTTGTTAGTTTTACTTGCTTTATTTTCTATAACCTCAAAAAATGATTTTTTTTTAAATATATTTTATTGATTTTTTACAGAGAGGAAGGGAGAGAGACAGAGAGTTAGAAACATCAATGAGAGAGAAACATCGATCAGCTGCCTCCTGCACATCTCCCACTGGGGAGGTGCCCGCAACCCAGGTACATGTCCTTGACCGGAATCGAACCTGGGACCCTTCAGTCCGCAGGCCGATGCTTGATCCACTGAGCCAAACCGGTTTTGGCTCAAAAAATGATTTTAAGTTATAGTGCTTCTATAACTTATCAGAAATTCTGCTTTGGTTCATAAGTCAGATAATCTGAAAAGGGATTCTCTGAAGGGAAAGTTCTGATTTTATGAGATTATTTTCTCTGATAATATTTTTATGAGGACAATTAGCCTTAAAATAATTATTTCTGGTTGAAATTATACCTCAAATAACACTGTACCATTAGTAAGAAGAAATTAAGACATAGAGTTCTTATTATCTGGCAGGGTTGGGGGTTGAAAGTCACCTCCATATCCAACCACTGATTCACTTTGAGGTTGGCCCAGACAAAGCATTGCTTCCTTCCTTAACACTTGAAATAACACTGTACCATTAGTAAGAAGAAATTAAGACATAGAGTTCTTATTCACTATTTAAATCACATGGTTTTAGTCCCAGTAAGTGACAAGGTGAATATTACCATACAAGTTAATTGTTTTGAAGAATTTTGCTAATACACTTGAGACCGATGCCATTGTAATAACCTGACTATTATCTAGCAGGGCAGGAGGAAAAGGAAGACTAGATATAGGATTGCCATTTATATAACTTTGTCAAAAACCTGCATTTAACATTCTCCAAGTCTACTGATCAGTGGGGGAAGGGACTGGACAGAGGCAGTTTAGAGGCATGATCCGTAAGGTCTGAGTGAAGTGGAAAGGTGTCTACCTGTCCCCCTGTCAATCACACTTGAAAGCCAGTCAGTGGCCAGAATGGCTGTGGCCACTGCAAGCAGGAGAAACCTGAATATTTAAAACTTCCAAACAAAAGAAGTTCTTTCCTTCTCTCTTCCTCTTCGCACGCTCTGGGTTCCTGGCTCTCCTGTGGCAGGGACTGCTCTCCCCTGTGCCCACATGGCACAGGGTCGTGTTGGACTCCACACATAGACTAACAGACTTTGATTAGCTTAGATCCTGACTTCACCAGACTGCAACATGGAACGGAAGCTCTGGACACCGGCCTTGTTTCTCGCTCTGCTGCAACCCAAGCTGCACCTTTTCCAGGACTGGCTTAAGGGGCAGGGGACTTTGGAACCTGAGCAATGTAAGTCCACACAAAGACCTCCTTCCACATCACATCCTCTCGTGGGGGCTTCTGAAAATTCTGATTTCAGCCAGATCCCAAGAAAGTCAACCTCACTCTCATAAGCAATAAGGGAGTTTAATTCTCTGGTAACAAAACCACATGAAAGGAATATATCAATAGGACATTTTGTCATCCCTCATATTCTACATTTGCAAAGACCTAGGGACTCCACCCTCCACCCAAAACTAGGAAATTTCTCTTTACTTCATACTTTTCAAGGGGATATAACATTGTTTCCAGCTCATAAAAACTAGCACATAGTGATAACTATTGGGGATGGGAAGATAACAATGAGATTAAAATTTGTGCGTGCGTGTGTGTGTGTGTGTGTGTGTGTGTGTATACGCACACTCAAGAAAGAATTTCAAGGAAGTGCCATATTAGAGTCAAAATCTGTATTAGAGGTGATTGAGCATAGATGTGAAGCTGTAGAAAATTGACATGGTAGACAATCTAGAAATACTTACAAAGTAAAAGAATAAAAAAAGCCAGTTGTAAGATATTACATAGCTCATGATTCCATTTATATGACATGTTCAGAAAAGGCAAAGCTATGGAAACAGAAAGTGAACTAGTGGTGTTCTGGAGCCAGGAGTTGGGAGAATATGAGTTATCAGTAAGTAGAATCTCAAATAGGTAATGAAAATCTTCTATAGCTGATTAATTTTAAGGATTACAAAACTTCATAAATTTATTAAGTATCAATGAACTGTATAATTGAAATGGGTTAACTATAGGACATGTAAAGCATATCTCAAAAAAGTGATTTCAAAAGAAGAAATGAAGTTGATAAGCAAATGAAGATAACATAAGTATGAAAAAGAGAATGTTGATCTTTATTCAGATAACTTTTATCCCATAAAAGGGTCTAAAAAGTAACAAACAACAATTAATGCAATAATAAAAGAAAACTGAGCTGAAGGTAAACTTGTGAATGCAAATTGAAGGGCTCACTGAATAGCTGAGAAATACATTTAAATATCTGAATAAAAAAGAAAAGAATAAAGGCCTGTTGATATGCAGACAGAAAACAGAAGTTAAGGCATGAAAAACAAGGATGGACCAAAATTGGGTTTAATTTTTTTTCCTGTATTAAGAAAACAATGGGTCTGTTTTCAGAATTTTGAAAGAATGATTTATTATTCAGAAATACTATGTTGAATAATTTCATATGTGAAAGCCTCAGTCCCATTAAATAAACAAAGCTTCAGAAAATAACTATACATGTATATATTTTTTAGAAATACTAAACTTATTCTAGTTCACCAGAGATAAACAAATATTAAAATTCATGAATTGGGAATAATTTTAAGGGGAATTAATTAGTCTTCTGTTAATTAGTTTAGAACCAGAATTCAGGAGTTATTGGTTAGATAGATTCTATCACACAAAGATGAAGATTTGTTCTCTACTGCTTCCCTTGACATTCCTTCTTATGTAGTTATTTATTTTTAGTTTCTAGGAATTTATTTTAATGATTTATTTATTTTAGAGTTTTATCCTATTGCTTAATTAAATATTTTGCTATGCTTCATTAACACTTAGAAAAACAATAATCACTGTACTTTTCTAAATTACAAAAAGCAAATTATTTTTGTAATAGCCCATGAAAGAAGAATCACTAAACAAAATAGTTTTTAATCTCTCTCAGCATAAATGTTGCATTAAAATGATTTTTTTTGTCATGAAAAGAACTTATATCACCATTTCTTGGACCTTTTAATTATATAAACTTACTTTTTAAAAACTAGGTTAGAAAGACCAATAAACTTACCAAAGATTAATATTACTTATCTTCAAACTATTCATGGTATAAATTTTAGTCTCATAACAATAGTTATTTTGATATTATTGTTTTATTTTGTATTATAAACTTAATTTTGGTAAAATATTCATAAAAATGTCTGTAAGAAAGTACATTAAAGTGTTACAATTAATTATGTTTACATGTTAGACTTATAGGTATCCAAATATAATATTATTTTCACTATCTCAAATTGTTTATAATCAAGTTGTCCAACTTAACAGACAAAAATAAAGTATATTGATTTAAATTTGTATTATCAAAAAAGAATAACATTTTATTATAAATATGTGCCAAATGTTTAAAAGATTATTCTTACATGATTGTTAAATTTTAATTTCAGATAACAAATAATGTTCAGGGGATTTCCTAAGTAATATTTGAGATATACTTATAATAATAAAAATATCCGTTGCTTATTTCAAATGTAAATTTAACTCAATGTTCTTTATTTATCTGATAATTCTATCTATGATGAGAAAATGTGTTTTTTACTTAGAAAAATACTATTTAATATAATATGCTCAGCTAATTGGATTTGGAAAAAATGCATGAATATGTATAGACATTTCTCCCTAATGTTCCATGTTATAGATTATGTGCATGTTATCTATTCTATAAAGAAATCTTTAGAAATAAGTACTATAAAAAGGTTTCTAAGAAAATTAGAATATATAGAAACACTATTGAACCACAA
Organism: Myotis lucifugus; assembly: GCF_000147115.1. Lineage (NCBI taxonomy): Eukaryota > Metazoa > Chordata > Mammalia > Chiroptera > Vespertilionidae > Myotis > Myotis lucifugus. Next base: position 845,112 of record NW_005871183.1, on the reverse strand, counting down.
GTGAATGGTAGATAGCTAGAAACAAATTCACAGTTAGTGGGAAAGTAGCAACTATTTCCTTCCAATTATTTCTTTCTAAATCTTTCAATCTGGCCTTCAAATAAGTGAAAGTTTTCAGTTTGGATAAACAATTCCAGTAATAATTATAAGAAAACCAAAATTTATTATCATATAGTCATATTATAGGTGACTTAGAAAGATTTTTATTAAATATGTATATACTAGAGGCCCAATGCATGAAGATTCACCTGGCTGCTGACACTGGTTTCCCTCTGGCACCCAAGACCCAGGCCTTCGCTCTGGCCGACACCTCCCGCCTTCGCTCCAGGTCGGCTGCTGCCATCTTTGTTGTGTTAATTTGCATATTCCCTCCTTATTGGCTGTGGGCGCCACCATCTTTGTTGCTAAGTGATGGTCAATTTGCATATTCCATCTTTATTACATAAGATATTGATTTCAGAGAGGAAGGAGGAGGGACAGAGGGAGAAAAACATCATTGATAAGAGAATCATTGATTGGCTGCCTCCTGGATGCCTCCTACTGGGGATCAAGCCTGCAACCCAGGCATGTGCCCTAACCGGGGATCATAGTTCATAGGTCAACGCCTAATCACTAAGCCACACAGGCTGGTCTAGAAAGATATTCTTATCATTAACACACACTAAAATACACACATGTAGATATGGTTCCCCAAACTTTCTTATGATACAGCTTAAAATTTGATTTGTATGTATTTTCACTCTAGAAAGTGTAGCTATATAGGCAGTGATAGAAACCACATTTCTCCTTTTCTTTGCCTGACTTAATAGCTGGATTAGGAATGTCTGACTGGAAAACCAGGGAAGCCATGGAATTTCTGAGCATCACAGGTATATGGGCTAGTTTCCTAGGGGCGGGGGGGGGGGGATACTAGCAATCACAATACAACTAAAAAAATTTTATAGAGGAACTGCTGTTAAGAACTCCATTAAATCTTGACAGTGGCTGCTGCGCCAAGGAGATTCAAATTTGTGTGCTCAAAGGACTTTCTCCTTTTTAAGTAAACCAGGGATCTTCTGATTATTTCACTCCAACAACCATAGAATGCAATGACTCGAATCTACCAGCATCTCCATCAAAGTGAAAGCTACATACACTGGCGTAACAATGCTACAAATGCAAAGAAAGCTCGATGACAAAATGAAATAAAGACTACACCAAATCTCCAGAATTATGAAGTAATTCACTTATAGTACAATACTTTTAATAAAAATGGGTTATAGCCCAATTGGTGTGGAACAGTGGTTGAGCATTGACCTATGAACCAGGAGGTCAGGATTTGAGTTATGGTCAGAGCACACACCTGGGTTGCGGGCTCAATCCCCAGTAGAAAGCATGCAGGAGGAAGCAGATCAGTGATTCTCATCATTGATGCTTCTATCTCTCCCTTTCCCTTCATCTCTGAAGTCAATAAAAATATACTTTAAAAGAATAAAATAAATAAAAATGGGGAATTTCCAATTGATAAATACAGCTGTAGTCCATTTTAGAAGTAATTATCTACTAGAAATAAAGTCTTTTGTTTTATTAAAAAGATTAGATAAATTAACATACATTCATAAGCATGAGGTAAAAGAAAACAATTTTCTCTTTTTATTGCCAAGTTGTTTTAAATTTTATAATTAAGAATACTTTATAACATAATTCAGATAATAAAATATATCTAATTTCCAACTCGGAAGGAACGGATAGAAGAAATAACTCATAAAACAGGGTAGTTAAAGTATATATGGTTAGATAATTTAATTTTAGTTACATGTTTTAAAAAATGAAAAGTTAAACTAAGATACAAGTTTGTCAACAGTGTACAGTGCCAAAATATTATAGTCAAACACTTGTTTTATTGTCAAGTGTTTTTAAAAATATATATTTTATTGATTTTTTTACAGAGAGGAAGGGAAAGGGATAGTTAGAAACATCAATGAGAGAGAAACATCCATCAGCTGCCTCCTGCACACCCCCTACTGGGTAGGTGCCTGCAACCAAGGTATATGCTCTTGACTGGAATTGAACCTGGGACCCTTAAGTCCGCAGGCCGACGCTCTATCCACTGAGCCAAACCAGTTAGAGCTCAAGTGTTTTTCTTAAATAGGATCTTGAAACAGCCTTTTCCCCCTGTTTTTATTAAATGAGACTGCATATTCATTCTCTTCTGCATTTGCAAAGGAAAATATCAGAAATAATTATATTTATTGTAAGGTTTAAACTGTATTGCTTCCCCCTATTGACTCATACACATAAATGACATATTGTCCTCCATTATAAAAAATATGAAACAACAATTTTACATGAAGGGGAGTTTATTAAATTTTTACCAGGAAAAGTCATGCCAGAGAAGACCTATATATGAAAACTAAATGTGAATGAGACCATTTTTACCTTCCAATATTTTCATGGGTGATCTTAATTGTAAACAAAGAAGGAAAGATCACCTAATGTGAGAAGGCACTTGCCAAAAACAAAAACAAAAAATAACAAACCTTTGCTATGAAACAAGGAGTTATTCCTCATAAGGCAAACTCCCTTGTTTGTATAAATCTAGGACCAACATTGTGTGCAATACTGATATAAAAATTACTGCTGAAAAGTCTTTTCCTTCCTTTTAACAAACATCTACTGAACACCCACCACACAGCACAACCTTAGTTCAGAGCTTGGGAAGGACAGAGGCAGTTGTTTCAAACTGCTCTTTGATTTGAAGGAGTTAACGAGTTAATGGTCACATTTAACTAAAAAGACTAATTTATGAACCACGGTAGTATTCTTTACACTCTCTCTAGCCCCAGAATTCAATGGGAAGACCAGAGAAGAACTTAAATTTTAATTTTTGCCACAATAATGTTTCTGTCTCTTCTAAACTGTAGTCTTCTCAGATGTTCCATAATAGAGTGCCCATCATCAACATATTAAAAAGTGGGCATGTTGCCAGTTTAGGAACATTTGCTTCATTATTATGGAACTTTGCAAACAGTACCTGGCTCCAGCTGAATGGATAGCGTCTTTCCACGGAGAGAGGAATTGGTAAAGACTACAAAAAAGAAAAAGGCAAAGTACTGTAGGTTCTTAAATGAAAATTGATTTCCACCATTGACCATGAAACAAGCTCATCAGTAACATTGCATTTAGAAGGAATCTAATTGTTTTTTCTTATGATAGTGTTTGAACTTCGAAGGGAAGTATAAGAGAAAAATCAATCCTCTGTTATCACAAGTAGGTTAGTCACAACATACTGATTCAAAAAAACTCAATTAATTAAGGGGCCATTGTCACCACTCAATGGATTGCCTAAAAAAGCCAAGCACTTTCTTTAGAAACATATGGGTTCAATTTTTAAATTCTTTTTATTTCATGTATGTACTTACTATCAGAGACACCCTTAATTCCTTCAGTCACATAGTAAATGAAACACAAAAGAAAATGAATCTGTGCAAATTCACTAGTAAAAGGGGGGATTGTCCAAATCATGGGCCATACTGATGATTCACCTTTATATGCAAGAGACATGCTACTTTATTCACTTAGCACTTATCCATAATAAGGTTTTAAGACTGACCACAGTACATAAATCCCTGGTTTCATGAAGCTTATGTTGCATTTTAAATGTGAATAAGGGGAAGAGTCAAATAAATAAAAAAGTACAAAATGAAGAAAATTATTTCCAATAGAGGTAAGTGGGAAGACCTGACCTTGAAGCAGAAGAACATCTCTGCCAAAGGTAACAGCCAGAATTTGAAGTGTGATTTCCATGGTCAAGGAACATAAAGAAGAAACCCCATTGTAGATCGGTTTGGTTAATCTAGAATGGTATTGTGAATTCATATGGGAAGGGTATGAAGTAGCCAATTCATACATGACCATGAAGGCCCTGGTCAGCAGCTTAGGTCTCACTGAGAGTAACTGGGAAACTTTGAAAGATTTTTGGGGGTAGTAAGGAGGTAATATTGAATTAAACTACTTAAAACTCATGCTAGCAAATGTATGAGGAATAAACTGAAGAAGCATCAGTAATTAGGACCTAGTACTAGTTCAGGGGAGGAATGTTTGTGTTTTGGACTATTGTGATAAAAGCTTTCGTTACAAAGCTATTGTGTTTCTGAATATATAAATTTAGCCAATTAAAAAAAAACCTGGGCTGGGTCAGTGGCCTTTAAAATCACCAAATATGACTTAATGAAAAAAGAAAAGTAGATAAGGTTGTAAATATATTCTCAAAGAAAAATAGGCCACAGAAAAGCAAACACAAAATAAGTCATCAAGCCTTCCAAAAAACATCTTGCAATTTCACATGTATTAAACACTAATTTTCTATACATTTGAGTTTTTTTAATTGCAATAAAAATTCCTATTAAGTCTACTTGTTTCTTCTGTCAATCACCCCCTCCCCCCCCAAGAGTTTATTCAGGCATAGTTCATTTGTATTTTGATCTTACTGGTAATAATCCACAGCCATCATTATCATCGTCTCATTTTGGCACGGTGGAAAGAGCATTGACATCACAGCAGATGGGTTCTAGTCCTGCAGTGACCGTAGGAAGTGATTAACATTTCTAGGTCCTAACATTTTAACGTAGTAATTACAGTAATTATTTCATCTATAAGAAACGTGATCTTTCAGTACCTTGGCCCAAATGGATATCTTTCCTTCCCAATTTGCCATTTCTCCCAGAAGTCTTACATATTTTTCAAGAGAATTCACTGCAATCACAGAGTCAACTCACATTAATTACCGAATAATAACAATAATCCATTGACTTTTGGGCTCAGTAAAGTTGATCTTAATAATAATTTTCCGACATCTCAAAGGGGCAATAGATCCATATCTCATTACTTTGTCACCTTGGTTCATTTTGCATTATCACGATACTAACTTGGCACTATTTTTTCATTTTATATCATGCTGCAGTATATATATATGTAATACATTACAAGCTTTCTCTACCTTTTCATTGTAAGTACTTACAGCTTCTCAAGATAAATACTTGAGCACTGCAGAAATGAGATAAGAATTGCCTGTTAGCACAATCGTGGGATACTCTTGAACTGATATTATGAATCAGATATTCACTCTCGGAAATCTAGCATTTACAGTAGAGTTCGACATAAGAGGACTAACAAAGGACAGTTTACCACTGATTACAATCTTAATCCCAGTAAAAATAAATGAAAGGCACATGTGCACCTCAGGCAGCAGATCTAAGTAGGCAGAAAATTCAAACTTTTGTAAGTAAAGTTTTAGAAACTTTATTACAATTACAGAAGTGTTTCAGGGACAAGACATTTATCTAGAATTTGTCCAGTTATTTTAACAACAAGACACCAAAGTCAGTGGTCCAAATGAAAAGGCCTTAAACCATAGATTCTACAGAACCTTGAATTAGAAAGAAAGGAGGGACATTTCTGAATCAAAAATATGATTTTTATATCTTAAACAATTGTATGCAATTTAATAATATCTTCCAAATATTCCACTTATAAAGTTACTCTTTAACTGGACATTATGATACCTACTAGTGGCCCGGTGCACAAAACTCGTGCAGGGGGGGGTGTCCCTCAGCCCGGGCCTGCACCCTCTCCACTCTGCCCCTAACCACTCTGCCTGCCGGCCTGCTCACCCCCAACTGCCTCCTGCCACCGGCCTGCTCGCCCCCAAATGCTTCACTGCCAGCCTGATCACCTCCAACTGCCCCCCCTGCTGTTCTGATCACCTCCAACTGACCCCCACTGATGGCCTGCTTGCTCCCAACTGGCCCCCCCTGCTGGTCTGCTTACCCCAATGGCCCCGCCCCCATCAGCCTGATCACCCACAACTGCCCTCCCCTATAGGCCCCTAACTGCCTCTACCTTGGCCCCAGCACCATGGCTTTCTCCAGAAGAACGTTTGGAAGGTCTCCTGGAAGGTCTCCCAGTCTAATTAGCATATTACCCTTTTATTAGTATAGAGGCCTGGTGCATGAGTGGGGGCCAGCTGGTTTGCCCTGAAGACTGTCCCGGATCAGGGTGAGGGTCCCACTGAGGTGCCTGGCCAGCCTGGGTGAGGGGCTGAGGGCCTTTTTCAGGCTGGCCACGCCCCCTGACAACCCAGGCTCCTAGCCCCTCCTTGAGTGGAGGCCACGGCCGCTTGGAAGCAGGTATCTGGGATTTATTTATTTTCTATAATTGAAACTTTGTAGCCTTGAGCAGAGCCCAGGGCTGGTCAGAGCAGGCAGGAAGCTTGGCTTTCTCCATCACCGGGGGCAACCCAAGCCTCCTGCTCACTCCAGCTTCGTGGCCACCGCCATCTTAGTTGGGTTAATTTGCATACTCATTCCTGATTGGTTGGTGGGCGTGGCTTGTGGGTGTAGCGGAGTGGTGGAGTGATGGAGTGATGGTTAATTAGCATGTTTCTCTTTTATTAGTGAAGATTATATTGACTAAAATGTAAGTCATTTTTCTTAGAGCTCATAATTTGCAATTATATTTGACTTCCATGTTAAAAATCTTTGAGCAATTAAACACCTTAATGCTAATGTCCTGTTATATTATTAAAATTTAATAATCAGTTGATTCAAACACTATGATAAAGAAGCCAAGGTTTTGGACTATATCCCAATATGGACTTACATAAGAAATTCTACTCTTGACAGCCACCAGTCACCTTAGAAGCTTTTTTAAAAATTGTGTTTTAATAATTTACTTTTATTTTTATTAAATTTATTGGGGTGCCATCCTATCTAATAATAGACAAAGATTGAAATTAACCGTACCTCCTCTACGCTTCCCATTGGCTAATCAGTGAGATATGCAAATTAACTGCCAACAAAGATGGCGGCCGGCATCCACGCAGCTGCAGTGAGCAGGAGGATTGCTTGCTCCAGTGATGGAGGAAGCCAAGGTTCCCCACCTGCCGGCCCAGCTCTAAGCTCCGAAAGCAACAAAGTTTCAATTATAGAAGGTTAATAAATCCCAGAATAAAAAAAAAGGAGAGGCTGGGAGCTTCAGTCACCGGCTGGCTTGGCCAGCCTGAAAAACCTCAGCCCCTCATCCAGACTGGCCAGGCACCCCAGTGGGGACCCCCACCCTAAAGGGGGTGTGGCCAGCCTGAAAACAACCATCAGCCCCTCATCAAGGCTGGCCAGGCACCCCAGTGGGGACCCCCACCCTGAAGGGGGTGTGACCAGCTGCAAACAGCCAACAGCTCCTCACCCAGGCTGGCAAGGCACCCAAGTGGGACCCCCACCCTGATCCGGGACACCCTTTAGGGCAAACCAGCCTGCCCCCACCCATGCACCAGGCCTCTATCCTATATAATAAAAGGGTAATATGCAAACTGACCCTACCAGCAGAACGACTGGGAATGACTGGTCACTATGACACACATTGACCACCAGGGGGCAGACGCTCAATTCAGGAGCTGTCCTCTGGTGGTCAGTGCGCTCCCACATGGGGGAGCTCTGCTCAGCCACAAGCCAGGCTAATGGCTGCCAGTACAGCAGTGGTGGTGGGAGCCTCTCCTGCCTCCTCAGCAACGCTAAGGATGTCCGACTGCAGCTTAGGTCTGCTCCCTGCTGGCAAGTGGACGTCCCCTGAGGGCTGCCAGGCTGCCAGAGGGATGTCTGATTGCCAGCTTAGGCCCAATCCCCCGGGGAGCAGGCCTTAGCCAGCAGGTGGTCATCCCCCGAGGGGTCCCAGTCTGCGAGAGGGCACAGGCCGGGCTAAGGGACTTCCCCCCCCCCCCAAGTGCACAAGTTTTTGTACACTAGGCCTCTAGTTGGTTAATAAGATTATATAGGTTTCAAGTGTATATTTCTGATAAATGATCTATATATTGCATTGTTTGCCCACCATCCAAGGGCAAATCATCTTCCATCACCACACTTTTAACTCACTTTACCCTTTATTACCTCCTCACCCTGTTTCCATCTGGTAACCACCATACTGTAGTCTGTGTTGATGAGATTCAGTTTTTTATCCCACATCTGAGTGAAATCATATGGTTCTTAGCTCTTTATGACTGCCTTATTTTGTTTAGCATGATATTCTGAAGGTTCATCTATGTTTTCACAAATGGCAGGATTTAATCTTTTCTTATGGCTGAGTACTATTCCATTATATATATGTACTACATCTTCTTTATCCAATCATGTATCAAAGGACATGTCTTGGCCAACATGAATAATGCTGCAATGAACATAGGAGTGTATATATCTTTGCAAATAAATGTTTTTAATTTTTTCAGGAAGATACCCAGGATAGGAATTGCTGGGTCATATGGTAATTATTTCTGAGAAAGCTCTATACTGTTTTCCATAGTGGAAAAGCTCCACCAGTTTGCATTCCCATAAGCAGTGAATGAGGGTTCCTTTTTCTCTACAATCTCTCCAACACTGGTTATTACCTGTTTTGTTGATAATAGCCATTTTAACAGGTGGTATCTCATTGTATTTGCATGTGATTTACAAGTCCCTAATAGCTAGTGAAGTTGAGCATCTTTTCGAATATCTTTTGGCCATTTGTATGTCTTCTTGGGAGAAGTGTCTGTTCACATTCTCTGCCTATATTTTAATTGAATTGCTTGTTTGTTTGGTGTTGAATTGTATGAATATATGATATTAAACCATTGCCAGAGCTGTTGTTTGCAAATATCTTCTCCCATCTGTTGCCTTTTTGTTTTGTTTGTGGCTTCTTTTGCTGTGCAGAAGTTTTTTGTTTTGTTTTGTTTTGTTTGATATAGTTCTTTCATTTATTTTTGCTTTTACTTCCCTTGCCTTTGGGGTCAAATTGATAAAATCTTCTCTAAGAACAAGTTCCATAAAATTAGTACCCATGTTTTCTCCCATGTTATGTATTGTTTCAGCACTTATATTTAGGTCTTTCATCCATTTTGAATTAAATTTTGTACATAGGGAGAAACTGTAGTCTAATTACATTATTTTGCATGTGGCTTTCCAAATTTCACAGCACCATATTTTGAGGAGGCTTTCTTTCCTCCAATATATGTTTTTAGCTCTTTGTCAAAAAATATTAGCCCATATGCATGTGGATTGAATTCTGGGCCCTTAATTCAGTTCCTTTGATCTGTGTCTATATTTCTGCCAATACACATACACACTTTCCCCCCATAATTTATTTATTGCATTGTATAATTCTACCATTGTTCTAAATTGAGTTCTGTGTCAGCTCTTAGTAGCACGGTAACTGAGTAATATTAGCCACTAAAGAGGTGGAGAGTCATGGTATTATTCAGGTCTGGCCAGGTTAGGACATAGGACTTAAATGATCTATTAAGTTGCTTAGAGTTTTGTCTCATCTTTTTGAAGAGAAATGCCTGGCTGAGCATACCAAAATACCTGTGTTATTGCTTCACTTTTCTGAGAAGGTAAAACAACAAATATACTTTAGACTTTCTGAAAACATAAACTTCTGAATCCAAATATAAAAAACTTCAGGCAATGAAAAATGTTACATACAATTCTTCCCAGGAGAAATATACAAACATGGATAGTGCTCCAGTGTCTGGTTTGAAAGTCCATGGCATCTGGAGAAATATGTAGATGGATGGATAGATAGATAGATAGATAGATAGATAGATAGATAGATAGATAGATAGATGATAGATAGATGTTAAATAGATGATAGCTAAATAGATGATAGATGATAGATGATAGATGAATGGATGGATAGAAAGATAGATAGATAGATAGATAGATAGATAGATAGATAGATAGATGATAGATAAATAGATGGTAGACAGATAGATGATAGATAGGTAGATAGATGATAGATGATAAATAGATGGATAGATAGATGATAGATAAATAGATGATAGATAGATGGATAGATAGATAGATAGATAGATAGATAGATAGATAGATAGATGATAAATAGATGATAGATGATAGAGAGATGGATAGATTGATAGATGATAGATAGATGGATAGATAGATAAATAGATAGATAGATGATAGATGGATGGATAGATAGATAGATAGATAGATAGATAGATAGATAGATAGATGATAGACAATAAATGGACAGACATAGAGATATAATTCTGAGGTAATGTAAATTTTGGTTTAGCACAATGATGCTTAGATATAGTGAAAGTTAGGTGTCTCAGAGATCTTTCCTACTCCTGTAATAAATTAATGACCCCCAAAGGACTTAAAAGATCACAACATGTCATCAATGTTCTAGTACCTGTCCTATGGAAATGCCAGAAGTCTTTTTTTGGGGGAAATAAGGTCTTTGACTCAGCCTGTACTATAGGAAGCAACAATTTGGAGACCCCAGAAGCAACCTACTAACAGTGATCATTGTAACTTCTGACTAAGGAAAGAACCGAAAATAAGGCATGAATGGCAGGATAAGAATTCTAAGGGATGAGGAAAGCACCAAAAAGCAGCAGGCTAGACATATTAAAATGTAACAAGCTGTAATTGACACCAGGATTCCTGTGGTTTATCTATGCTGAATTCTGACCACCATTAGACTCGTGAGAATAAAGGCTGGGCCAGTTATCCACAATTCAATAAATTCAGGTAACTGTATCATATATGGTCAATGGATACCACCATACATAATGAATAAGTGCCAAGGGTTATGCAAAGTATGTGCTTTACCTCATTTATTTCATGAATTCTGTGAGTCCCAAATTCTCTATATTAATTTTGTTTAACATGAATAACTTCTATCTACACATTTAGAAGGTTATATGTTCTAGTGGATCCTAATTTTTAAAAATATAATCATGTATAAAAAAAGCATTCAGGAATGAAGATGCTTATACTTTACTTACTATGCAATAGAGTTTCCCTGCTACACTCAAGATAAATTTACTTACTAAGAACAGTTATTTAACAAACACTTGGCAGAAACAAATTAATTCATGTTCTGCTCTGCATCATCCCTAAGTCTAATTCTTAAGCCAAGCCTATGCTAAACATTCAAAGTCATATGTCTTTTAAAGCTATTTCAGAATCATGGAGAATATATACTGAGTGCTTGAGAGGTAAACTGTGTTATATATCATATCCTAAATATGCTAAGGCCAAGTGATTATAATTTGTTCACTTAGTAAGCTCTTTGGAATTTCAAATGTATTTTAAACAAGCTGGTGATTGAGAATATACATTTTATTAGTGTGATTAAATATGACACTATCATATATTACAGTTTAGGCCAGTTCTAGCTTCATGACTTATATATGAAAAATGATATAATTGAAAATACATATTATGTGCCCTGAACATTTTTTTCTTTATCTCATTGAAATTATGTCACAGTTTGTCATTATTTAAACACCATATGGTAGTGGTAGACTATGACATGTCTTCAAAGAAAAATAAAAATGGGTTTAAGAGCATATATCCATCTTTGGGGAAATCCATATCTCTTTAATTCAAAAAAGGAATACATAAATTTATAAAATGGACAAAAATTCCATAATTTAAATTACTTGTTACATAATGTGGGGAAAAAAAGCCAAAAGTTATTAAGCAGATAACAAATCATTGGTATATATTTTATATGGTCTGTCGATATGTTGGTAATAAATCTTTACATGGGGAAGAATTGAAGAGGTATAAATTAAAAGAGGGTCAAATATTGCAAGTACCTTTAAAATTATGAAAAGCATATTTCTTAAACTTAATTACAAAATTGTAGTTATCCACATTTTACCCCCATTCTGAAAACATTATGAATTTTCTCAGAATAATCCAGATTTCAGTGCTTTTTGAATAGCAAAAACTGACTTCACTCATTAGTTAAAGTATCTAGCACTAATTATTCAAATAACATTTATATTAGAAAAATAATTCATTTTTCAGTTATAATATGTGAGATTACCTTACTTGAAATATATTTCTAAACTACTGAAAGAAATAGTTCAACTCATAATTTTTAAAACTGCAGAAATTTTGTGAAAAATAGAAGTGATCAAAAGTTGAAATGTATTACCAATTTCTGGTACTATACCTGTACTCTATAATGAACAATAAAATGTACAGTAACTTAATAAAAGAACATTTTTATTTGTGTTGATTTAAATGTTTAAAACCATAATCTACTTTTGCAGGAGAATAGAATTACTGATAAAGTGTGAGTTTTTAAAGGCAAAAGAAAGTAACTTATTTTTTAAACTTTATTATTATTGTTCGCACTATTCCAGATGTCCCTATGACCACCTTTGCCCACTTCCCCTTCATGTCCTCCCCCCTTCCCCTGGCCACCACCACATTGTTGTCTGTTTATATGGGTTATACAGATCTAATCTAATAGAATTATGCCAATAGCAGAGGAAAAACATGTGTCTAGCCCACCCTTATGGCTCAGCAGTTGAGCGTCAACCCAGGACCCAAGAGATCACAGGTTTGATGGCTTGATTCCCTGTCAAGGCACATGCCCGGCTTGTGGGCTTGATCTCCAGTAGGGGGTGTGCAGGAGGCAGCCAATTAATGATGTTCCTGTCTCATTGATGTTTCTATCTCTCCATCTCTCTTCCTTCCTCTCTCTCTAAAAAATCAATAAAAACATATAAAAAGAAAAAGAAAAACATTTGCCTATGTCTAACACAAATGTTTGAATGAGATATGCAGTTTCAGCAATAAATGCTGCTGAAATTACAAACCTCTGTAAGTGTGAACTCCATTTTTTCTCTCTTCCTTAATCTTACAATAGTAAAACCTTTCATTTGCCCTGACTTTTGCTTAGATCTCATTTCTTACCCCATTCTCCAAGTCCTCATGTTTTTGTTTATACCGTTTCTCCATACTATCATTGACCTGTTTTTAGATGATCCATATCAGCATGAAATGATGATGTACTATTCCACTTAAAAACGGTACCAAAGAATTAGAAAACCCCTCTCCCTGACTCAATATCACCACCACTGGCCCCCAAAACTACAGCTACATTTGCTACTCAATCCATTACTGACTGACTTCTACCTCTACCATAGTCAAGAACAAAATACTTGCCCAAATAAATGAACATTTGTCTATCTTTACCTCACTCAGTCTTCCAAAAACTATGACAAAATGGCAAACTAAATTTTGTTCTCTAAAAAACTGTATGGGTTTGGGTTCAGAGAGAATTTTTCCATGCTAAGATGTTTCATATTCTAGAATAAACACTATCAATGTAAAAGGTTTTGGATCTGAGTACATGGAAGACTATTTGCAAAAAGTGTGTTGGGATGGAAAAGCATGCAGGTGAAGAAGTTTCAGTTTTTGACATGTTGATGTCCTATTTGGTTTCTAGTTGACAAACACTCTTCTTTTGTAGTTGATAATTCAGATTAATAATAATAATTAACAATTATTTAGCACTTATTATATGCTAGGTATTGGTTTAAGCTCATTATCATCCCATGAACATCCATCATGTGATTTAAAATTTATTTTGTAAGGCTATTTGGGTTGACAATTTCTCCAAAGTCATTGAGGTCAGAGTCTCAATTTTTAGATTCCAAAATTATAAGGCTTTACAAGTATTAGCACAATGTATAAATATATTTATTATACTTTTTGTTGGATCTAGCATGGTCCAATTCTTTTTTTAAAATATATTTTATTGATTTTTTACAGAGAGGAAGGGAGAGGGATAGAGAGCTAGAAACATCGATGAGAGAGAAACATTGATCAGCTGCCTCCTGCACACCTCCTACTGGGGTTGTGCTCACAACCAAGGCACATGCCCTTGACCAGAATTGAACCCAGGACCCCTCAGTCCGCAGGCTGACGCTCTATCCACTGAGCCAAACCAGTCAGGGCTGGTCCAATTCTTTAATTGACCACACTGTTATATCTTCAAGGAAGCAAAAAAACCCAGAAATTATATCCTTCTATATAAGTGAAGTCTTTGGATTACAACTCAAAAGAGAGCATTTCCTCAAACATCATACATGTTTTTTAAAGACATTTAATTCATTTCTAGTACATCATGTGATGCATGCTTTAACTATATAATTTAAATATTATTTCTAAAGCTTTTACTAAAAATTTAAACCATAGTGATTGATAGACACTAGTATTTCAGGCCCTGTCATAGATTAGCATTGCTTAAAAGAAATAATGGCTTGTGATCACTAAGAAAAGATGAATGAGGAATAATGTGTAAGCTATATTGCAATAATTATTCACAAATTTAAGTGTTGCTTATAAATTACTAGAGGCCTGGTGCACAAAATTCGTGCATGGGGGGGTTTCCCTCAACCCGGCCTGTACCTTCTCCAATCTGGGACCCCACGGGGGATGTCCAACAGGGATTGGGCCTAAACCAACAGTCAGACATCCCTCTCACAATCCAGGACTGCTGGCTTCTAACTGCTTGCTTGCCTTCCTGATTGCCCCTAACCACTTCTGGCTGCCAGCCTGATTGCCCCCTAACCACTCCCCTGCAGGCCTGATTGATGCCTAACTGCTCCCTTGCTGGCCTAATTGTCCCAACTGCCCTCCCCTGCCGGCCTGATCACCCACAACTGCCCTCCCCTGCCGGCCTGATTGCTCCCAACTGCCCTCCCCTCCCATGACCCGCCTCCTCTGTTGGGACCTGCCTCCTCCAGCAAGGCAGCAGAGACACCGGGACTGGCCTCCTCCACGCTGCACAGAGCTGCGGGACCCCCAGGCCTCACTGTGCAGAGTGGTCTCTGGGCCCCGCCTCCACTGTGCATGCAGCCATCTTGTGGCAGCCATCTTGTGGTCGCCCTCTTGTGATGACTGTATGCGAGGGCGTGATGCCACCTAGGCTTTTATTATATAGGATTGTCCTCACCAGTTGTCTATGCCCAGGATAATTAAAAATCCCTTAGAACAGAATGTTTTAAAAAATAACCTTAAGTAACCAAATAAACAAGACCAAAAATTGAGTTCTTTTCACTTCAAAGAACTCAAGTAATTGCCATGAAATATTAGCTTCACAGAATATTGTTAATTTATTTTTTTTAAACATTGTATCTCAATGTTTGTCAAGTACGCTGAATTCTCAGGTAATTGGAAGGATCTATTCTTTTTAAAAACAGACTTTTTTTAGAGTAATCTTAAGCTCAGAGCAAATTTGAGCAGTCTCCTTTTGTTTTTGCTAGGTTTGAAGACATATAGGGTATTAAATATCCATTCTATATTGTCCTCTTTCACATTATAAAATGGTCTCTTTAGCTCTGTAATATTCCTTGCTCTGAAGTTGACTCTTCGTATATTAGAATAATTGCTCTAATTATCTTATACCTAGCTATATCTAATTTTATATATTATAACTTTGCCCATTTTTACTTAACCTTTTTATACTTTAATATTTAAAACATTAGTTTGATAGAAAATATAACATAATTTCTCTCTTATTGGATAATATTTGTTGTTGTTAATCCTCACATGTGATATTTTTTCCATTGATTTTTAGTGAGAGAGGAAGGGAGGGAGAGAGATAGAAAGAAGAAAGAGAGAGAGAGAGAGAGAGAGAGAGAGAGAGAGAGAGAGAGAGACATTGATGTGAGAGAGAGACACATTGATGAGTTGTTTCCTGCATGCGTCCCAACCTGGGCTGGATCAAAACTAGCACCCAGGTAAGTGCCCTTGACCTGGAACTGAACCTGAGACCCTTTGGTCCCAGGGTGGATATTCTAACCACTGAGCACACTGGCCATGGCTGACTAAGATTTAAATAAACAGATGATGTATCAGAGACTTGTACACATAGAGTCAACATAATTTTATTAACTAATATCACCCCAATAAATGTAATAAACGAGAGAGTTTCTTGGGAACTCTTCTATGATTACCAAGTATAACAAAACAAAAATGTGAGCTACTAAAAATGGTCAGATTTGTTCAAAAAGCAAACTGCATTAGCTAGAATATTACTGGGAGATACTATGGGTGAAATGAAAGAAAATATTTTTTCTATTAGTTCACTTTTTCTTTTTTATACCTGTGCTTACAAAGTATAGTTGCATTTATTCGTGTCCTTGTTAGATGTCTGTCTCCATACTAGAGTGTATACATCAAGAGGTAGAATATATTCTTTTGTATTAATTATTTAATATACAGTGTCTACCAAGTGCTTTGAATATAATTGGTCAACAAATAATTGTTTAATAAGTGAATGATCGGTGTTAATCCTGCACTTAGTAATCTGTTAGGTAATAATACATAAAATGGAAGTTTTAAGTATGTAAATATTGTGATATTCTTTCTAACATTTTAGCATATACTGGAAATATTAATTCATAAATGATGTACACTAGTTTGAGAGTTCTGGCAGGATAAGCAAATGATCAGAAATCATATATCTTACTGGATGAGAATTTGAGAATGTAATATTTGGGTTCAAATTAAGTATGAGCAGTATCTAGTTTTAATATGTGTGTGTTCATAATTGTATAAAAGCTATTTGTTTGAAACATTAGACCTCACATAAATTTATTGCAACCTGGGGACCAAAATTTTATGATTTGCTTGAATTATTATTCTATAGTTAGTACTGATGGTTTAAATGAATCATTGAATCATAAAAATGTAGGGCTGGAAGCAATGTCAAAGTCACCTTTTCCAACAGTGCAGAAGCAATCGAAACAAATGGAGTCTATCAGATGGCTATCTGTCTTGTCATTAAAAATTTCCCTTAAGAGAAATTTACTGATCTCCCTGGGTACATGGCTCTAAGGTTTGATTGGCCTGATTACCTTGAAACTACGTCTGCTGTTTGACAAAGGAAAAATAAAAATGTTAAAAATAATTTAAAAGCATTTGGGAAACCTTGGCTTTCTTACTTTTTTTTTTTTTAATACCAGTGTAACATTGGAAATAAAAATGGGAGCAGAGCTCAAAAGATTTTTAGGCAGTGAAAATACTTTGTATGATATTATAATAATAGACATTTGTCATTATACATGTGTTCAAATTGGTAGAATGTATAACACCAAATGTTAACCAAAGGTAAATTGTGGACTTTGGGTGATGTGTCAATGTAGATTAATAAATTGTAACAAAGGCACAACTTCGGTGAGTGATGCTGACCATGAAAGTGGCTATGTTGCCAAAACCGGTTTGGCTCAGTGGATAGAGCGTTGGCCTGCGGACTGAAAGGTCCCAGGTTCGATTCCGGTCAAGGGCATGTACCTGGGTTGCAGGCACATCCCCAGTGGGAGATGTGCAGGAGGCAGCTGATCGATGTTTCTCTCTCATCGATGTTTCTAACTCTCTATCTCTCTCCCTTCCTCTCTGTAAAAAATCAATAAAATATATATTTTTTAAAAAAGTGGCTATGCATGTGTGGATGCAGGGCGTATATAGGAAATATCAGCACTTTCTTCTCAATTTTGCTATGAATCTAAATCTGCTCTGAAAATATAAGGTCTTCAAAAAATTAAGAGACTCTTCTCTCAAGATTAAAGCCACTTCTCTCCTGTGCCGTCTATTCAGTTCCTTCCTCCATTGCCTATCACACTGTATCTCCCCAGGTCCCTACCAATGGCTCTTGTCCTTCTATGTTTAGAGTCAAGTCTTTGTAGTTAACAAAACAACTTACCATTTACCTAAGAAAATATTTAAGAAGTATAGACCTATCTATACTTTTGAGTTAATTACATTTTTATTTACTAACTTATCCTAGAGATTGTACAGTTTATTCATTTTCCCATCTACATATATAAAGAACCAGGGGCCGTCACATCTGAAAAAACTGAACAGACAACCAAAAAGGCTGAGTGGGGCAACAAGGCTGGCAGGGGGGTTAGTGAGAGACGACCAAATGACTGAACAGCAGGCTGTGTGGGGCAACCAGGCCAGCAGGGGGGTGTAGTTGGGGGGGACTAAGCTGGCAGGGGGGCCAGTGAGGGTTGACCAGGCTGGCGGGGGGACAGTTGGGGGCAACCAGGCCAGCAGGGGGGGCAGTTAGGGTTGATCAGGTCGGCAGGCAAGTGAATACTTAGGAGCCAGCGGTCCTGGATTGTGAGAGGGATGTCTAACTGCTGGTTCAGGCCCGATCCTGAGGGGTCTCGGATTGGAGAGGGTGCAGGCTGGGCTGAGTTTCGTGCACTGGGCCTCTAGTTGGTCTATATGTCTGTTCTTGTGCCAGTACCAGGCAGTTTTGAGAACAGTCGCTTTGTAATACAGCTTGATATCTGGTATTGAGATCCCTCCTACTTTGTTCTTCTTTCTCAGGATTGCTGCAGCTATTCAGGGTCTTTTTTTATTCCAGATGAATTTTTGGCGAGTTTGTTCTAGGTTTGTGAAATATGCCATTGGTATTTTAATGGGGAGTGCATTGAATCTATAGATTGCTTTTGGTAGTATGGACATTTTAATGATGTTTGATTCTACCAATCCATGAACACGGTATGTTCTTCCATCTATTTATGTCTTCCTCTATCTCTTTTTTCAGTGTCCTGTAGTTTCCCAAGTACAGGTCTTTTACCTCCTTAGTTAAGTTTATTCCTAGGTATCTTAATTTTTTTGGTGCGATGGTAAATGGGATTTTTTTTAAATCTCTCTTTCTGTAAGTTCACTATTGGTGTATAAAAATGCCATAGATTTCTTAGCATTTATTTTGTATCCTGCTACATTGCTGAATTCATTTATTAAGTCTAATAATTTATGATGGAGTCTTTAGGGTTTTCTATGTACAGTATCATGTCATCTGCAAATAAAGATGGTTTTACATCTTCTTTTCCAATTCGGGTACCTTTTATTTCTTCTTCTTGTCTAATTGCTATGGCTTAGCACTTCCAGTACTATGCTGAACAGGAGTGGTGAAAGTGGGCATCCCTGTCTCTTTCCTGTTCTTAGGTGAAATGGTTTAACTTTTTGCCCATTGAGTATGATGTTGGCTGTAGGTTTGTCATATAAAGCTTTTATTATGTTAAAGTTTGATCCCTCTAGTCCCATTGTGCTGAGGGTTTTTATCAAGAAAGGTTATTGGATTTTGTCAAATGTTTTTTCTGCATTAATTGATATGACTGTGATTTTTATCTCTCAGTTTGTTTATGTGGTGTATTACGTTTATTGATTTGTGGATATTGTACCATCCTTGCATCCCCGGGATAAATTCTACTGGGTCATGGTGTATGATCCTTCTGAAGTAATGCTGGATCCAATTTGCTAGAATTTTGTTGAGGATTTTGGCATCTATGTTCATGAGGGATATTGGCATTTTCCCTACTTTTTCACATCCATCTAATTTTTAATCCTTTCCTATTTTGATCATTAATTATTCATCAATCAATCATTTCTGGTTTCCTATTATGTACCAAAAACCATTGATGGTAGGATGGGAGTTTAAAAAAATCCTTTATTTATAGAGCATATTAAAATTTCTTTTTTAGAGATCATTGCTAATAGTTCAATTATCAAATCTACTAGCCTTTACTTATTGTACATATGATTTGATCTTTCTGGAATGTATAACCTAGTTAACTTTTCCTCATAATTTTCCCTACCTTAGATTTCATAAATGTAAATCTTTCAGGGAATACAAAAAATATACCAGCCCTCCTTAGGATTAAGACAAAAGCAAAATAGCTAATAGCAAACTATTTGAGTTAATTTCTTTATCTACACTGCTCTTGATGTCTAGATTTTGGCAAAATAACATCAGATTTCTGCCTCTTGTCACAAATCTGATGCTCAGACAAGTATGGCATTTGAATCTCAAATCTCCTGTATATTTCTATAATAGTCCTAACCTAGCTATTGCCATTCTCTCATTTTATCAATCTTTATTATAGTACACTGCCACAGAATTATCTTTCTTTCATACATCTGTAATTATCTCATATACTTTCCCAGTACCAAGAATTGATGACAAAAATATATCATATTTCCCTTTCTGACTCAAAATTATATTTTCACATTCTTTTACCCTCAACACACAGAAAGCATGTTTACACACACACACACACACACACACACACACACTACATACATGAACAAAAGCTCAGTGAAGACAAGGATATAGACTTGCTATCCCCAGAAGATAGCACTGTGGTTGGCATATATTAAATCATGAATACATATATTTTGCATTCATGAATATATGTGAAATTATTGCATATATTCTCTCAGATGTTTTCATTAAAGTTGATATTTCAAAAGAATGCTATCTGCATAACCCTTAGAATACTATTGTGTTCTGTTGATGCTACTCATTTATAGGTTCATTTTAGAAACAGAGTTCTAGATTAAATGATTCCTTTGTGAAGAGAATATTGGGCTCAAGACCGATCAGCATTTCCAATGTTTTATTCTATGGCATTGATGAGTTTTGCTCCTCCCTGAGATGCATAACCCTTCTTTTCTGTCAAATTATTAGTTGCTAGTCCTTTGTATTTTAAGTCCCAGCTCACATGTTCTCACTCATTCAACCTCCTTAGATCACTCCTATGGAATTTTGTTTTTGCCTGTGCTGTAGGAAAATGAGTATCTGGTTGGATTTATGAAAACATGTTTTCCCCCCAGCTGTATCACTTATTAGACTTACTACTTTTTAAAAAAACATAGTTTTTTTAGTGTTATGTTCTTCATCTGCAAAAATCATAATATGTCCTTTTCTAGGTAGCCTTGAGTTCAGGTGTTGTTTTTTGACTGTCTGTGTTTAGGGAGTGGGCAGGAGAGGAAGGTGTGCCATGTGATGGCCAGACTATTGTCAGAAAATGTCTTCAAAATCTCTTCTCTTCAAAAGCTGAGAAAAATAGTATTGATAACAACTTGCCCAAACTACTTAAAAAAGTACTATAGCTACGGCATTGAATGAAAGTACAGTTTGCATCTGCTTAAAAGTACTATAGCTACGGCATTGAATGAAAGTACAGTTTGCATCTGCACTGATCCTCAGAAGTTTACCCATTTTTATTGGTAAGGATACACCAGTGGAAAAATCTCAGCACTGTCCTAAGAATTGAAATTATATCAAACATGCATTTAAGCTAAGTTTTTTCCATTACCGAACTGTACCTTGACATTTCAACATTAAAAGCATCAAGGTTAGCTGTAAGAAAAATGCTCTCATTACAATTATGCTGTAGAAGACATAAGACGGGATATCTTCCCATGACCTCATGTAGTGTTCACTCATATATAACAACAGAATAAATTTCTTTCAAGCCTACATTTGAAAAAGTCTGTGGATTCAGCAACTTTTTTTTGAGTACTTTGTGCACATTGATTTGAAGGTGCTTCTAAAAGAGGAAAACATCATTGAGCTCTTTCCTGCGCATTCAATATATCGCTCTATTGTCCAGTTACATGTTTGGGCTTGTGTGTGTATGTGTGTGTTTTGGTGTTATAAAACTAGAGTTCATGGTCACTGACATAACTTAATGTTCTACATCAGAAATGAGACTCAAGAGAGTAAACAATACGTGACACACAGATATATGAATATTATCAGTGAATGATGATGTTATTTTATAGTTGGATTTACTATTCAAAATAATTTTAGTTGTAATATAATTTAGCTCATATCCTATTTTGAAAAAAAATAAGTGGGATGCTTTATGGATACTCTTTTGCCTAGATTTCCAAAAACAAACCAAAAAGAAAGCAAAAAAGTATGAATAATGGAAACAGACAAGGAGTAAAATTGTGAAAGCAGGTAATATATATTTTTAATGTTAATTTGGGGATTTATTTATTTCTGTAAACCCTTATCTTATCCCCAAATACTGAGATTTATTTCTTTAAATTTTCAAGGTATTGTTATTAACCAGGTTAAAAACTGGGGATTGACAAAGCAATTGTAAGCCTAAGCCTTTTATGTTCTAAAATTTTAACTGCAATAAAATCAGAGCAACACAAATATAATGTTGTTCACCTATATCTATTTAATTCCCGAGTGACTCTTTGAAACAATAACTTCAGGAAGCCAATTGTGGCACTGTGTGTGTCTCTGTGTGTGTGTGTGTGTGTGTGTGTGTGTGTGTGTATCTATGTATCCTCTATGTGGATATAAGGCCCTGCATAGTCATACTTTGGTTCTCTTAGTTTATACCCCATATTCACCTATGGTTCCTCAAAACACACTTCACTGAGGCGGCTTGGTCTTGAAAGGTTACAGCCACACTGTGGCAATGTAGACAAAACATTTTTGTGTTTCAGCATAGTTGGAGTGTTCTGAATAAATTATGCTAAAACATGAGACCCTGGGCAAAGAGCAAGTACTAGAAGACCAGTATTCACCTAAATAGATCATGAGAGAACTCCAGAGAGTTACCTAACTCCTGAGATGTGTGTATATTTCAAAGGAAAATGGTGCTCAGGACTTTGGAGACATTGCTAAGTAGTAAAATCCAGGAACATGTGGCTATATCTGGCTCTTATAGAAAAGCATTCATCTTCCATATGGTTAGAGTGAGAGCCCAGGAGCTTATGTCCAAGGAGCAGAGGGATTTGTGCCTTCTTTTTGCAGAGAAGAGGGAGGCTGATCCTTCCTTCTCCTCTATATAAGCCGAGAAAATCCTTGTTTCTTCATGGATTTTATTAATGGAGTATTAGCTATACTGGTACTAGACTATTTTTTAAAATCTGGTTTTTATTGTATCATTTCAGGGTAAAAACTGGGGCAAAGGCAACCAGTATAGCTATTATCATTTAAGTGAGAATAACTAATCTGAGCCTGATCCAGAATATCCATGAATGTATTCTGAGTAAATTTAATCAAAATATTAAGTACACAATACTTTTAATTGTGCCTGGAAAAGCATCTGGAACCTAGACCATGAGCACTTTTCCATTGCTCAAGGATTCTCGTTCCCTTCCCCTATAAATGGATCTTTGTTTCAGAGAATAAAGATCGGGACCTGTGCTGAGTACAAGTGGTACAGGAATGATTAGGAATGTGGTTTCTATAAGTAAGTAAACATGTACTAATGCAAAATAATCATGCCAACAAATAAGTCAAAAAATTTTTAAAGTAGCTTGTAGGAAGTATTTAGGAGGAAGAACGGACACAGGCAGAGGTGAAGATTCAATTAGACCTAATCTTGGTGGGGATGGGAAAGCCTCATAGAGGATGTTATTACACTTAGCAAACATTTAGTGGCAATTGGTTCCATATCATAAACTATTTTTGCTACTATGTGTGCAAAGACAAATTTAAAATGTTTGTTCTTAAGAGATTAATTGTTCAGTGTGTGAGTCAAAAAGTCATCTTTAAATAAGTGCCCTGATAAGAGTATACACAAGGCTGCCTATGCGGGTGGACAGATAAAATTGATGTATAAGAAGCAGAATTGTTAATGCTCAGTGTCAGCTAAGATAAAAGGCACAGAGGACAGAGGAGTTTAAGGTGAGCATCTCTTCTGGTTTAGATGATTTGGTGATTTAAAAAATATCTAGTGCCATTTAAATAATATCTAGAAGTAATTGGATCTAGGTTTAGAGCTCAGAAGAGAGGCCAGGGCTGGTGATAGGGATTTTTTTTCAGCAGCACCCAAAGTATCACATTTTCCCCTGCCTCTTTCCTCTCATGCTCCTGGAAAATATCAAAGATAGCAACAGTTCCTACTGCTCAGGAACACAGACTGAAAATCCTTCTTTGTCTTAGCCTTCCAGACATCACTATAAAATTATTAAATTTGACATATGAGATGAAACAAATTTTTTTTTCTTTTGAAGCTAAAAAATAATTTTAATAACTATAGAGCAAATATAAATAGTGGAAATATCAGAGAGGCTAATGCAAAATTTAAAGCATATAAAATTAAATAATAGTGGAGTAAAAATGTACATAGACAAAAAATAAGTGAAGCAGGTTAAAATAGACTAGAGTCACTATAATATGACTCATTATATGCTGTAGTTAAAATCATATCATGCAATCCCAATATTATGAGAATTATAATTGGAGACAGGTGTCAGTCCTATTTTGTAACTACAGACTTTTAATAAGATTACATTCTACCCAAAAGACAAGCCAGATCTGCCTTGCATACAGGAAAAGTTAAAAAGCTAGCTTTGCCAGAAAAGGAGAATGTTTTACTGAACACTGTGTAAATAATATTCTATTAGAGTTCTTCATAGAAACAGAACCAGTAACACCTGCATGTATATATATATCTGTGTCTGTGCCTGTGCCTGTCTATATCTATGTCTGTGTCTGTTTCTATGTCTGTGTCTGTGTCTGTGCCTGTGTTTGTGTCTGTGCCTGTGTCTATATCTATGTCTGTGTCTGTGCCTGTGTCTGTGTCTGTGTCTATGTCTATGTCTGTGTCTGTTTCTATGTCGGTGTCTGTGTCTGTTTCTATGTCTGTGTCTGTGCCTGTGTCTGTGCCTGTGTCTGTGTCTGTTTCTATGTCTATGTCTTTGTCTGTGCCTGTGTCTATATCTATGTCTGTGTCTGTTTCTATGTCTATCTCTATGTCTGTGTCTGTGTCTGTTTCTATGTCTATGTCTGTGTCTGTGTCTGTGTCTGTGTCTGTGTCTGTGTCTGTGTCTGTGTCTGTGCCTGTGTCTGTGTCTAAATCTATGTCTGTGTCTGTTTCTATGTCTATGTCGTTGTCTGTGCCTGTGTCTATATCTATGTCTGTGTCTGTGTCTGTGCCTGTGTCTGTGTCTAAATCTATGTCTGTGTCTATGTCTATGTCTATGTCTGTGTCTGTGTCTGTGTCTGTGTCTGTGTCTGTGCCTGTGCCCGTGTCTATATCTATGTCTGTGTCTGTGTCTGTGTCTATGTCTATGTCTGTGTCTGTGTCTAAATCTATGTCTATGTCTGTGTCTGTGTCTGTGTCTAAATCTATGTCTATGTCTGTTTCTATGTCTATGTCTGTGTCTGTGACTGTGTCTGTTTCTATGTCTGTGTCTGTGCCTATGTCTGTGCCTATATCTATGTCTGTCTGTTTCTATGTCTATGTCTGTGTCTGTACCTGTGTCTATATCTATGTCTGTGTCTGTGCCTCTGCCTGTGTCTGTGTCTGTGTCTGTGTCTGTGTCTGTGTATATGCTTCTATCTATATCTTTTATATTTATCTACATCTATATATTTATTTCAAGGATTTGGCTCATTTGATTGTGGAAATTGGCAAGTCAGAAATTTGTAGGATAGGTCAGCAGGCTGGAAAATTTCAGGCAAAAGCTGAAGATGCACAGTTGAGAAAAAAAATAGTTTCTTCCTTGAAGAAACCACACCTTTTTTGCTCTTAAAGCCTTTCAACTGAGTGGATGTTAACCACATCTACAAAATATCTGCACAGTAATACCTAAATTGGTATATATTTGGTTAGGTAACAGGTATCAGAACCTGGTCAATTTGACTCATGAAACTAGAAACTAATCATAAAATATTCATTTTGCTCATAATATAAAGTGTCAGTTGTTTTAATGTGTCCCATTTTGTTACCTTGTAGACATGATATGGTACTGAAACAGGTTACTGATGTTCAAGAATGTTTCTGATGGGTTGCTGATGCCATTCTTTCTTGCACACTTTAGCTTAAAACAAGGGCCCAGAAGATTTGAGTGTGTCACCTTACTTAACTGGGTCCTCAGGTTAAACTAAAACCTGGTGGGAATTGTCATTATGTGGTATACATGCATGGCCCAGGGAAGTCCAAAGCGCTCCCAGAGAAAGGATAATCAATATACTCCTTCCCTGTTGAACCCTAGCTTCAGGGCAGCTGGAAAATGTCAGAGGAAAAAGTGGTTTGCTTCCCCAAAGCCCTCAAGCAGTTGCTGTGGAGAGGAAATGTAAGAGCTGAAATGATGCCACGGATAGACTCAGAGCTCAAAGGTTTGAAAATATTTGGCTTTTTCTAAAGCTTTACAGATCTAATAGATGTTGTTGTTTTTGTAATTTTTATTATTGACAGTATTACATGTCTCCTTTCCCCCCTTTGACCCCTTCTAGCCTGCCCTCTGCCCCAGGCCTTCACCACCCTATTGCCAGTGTCCATGGGTTATGAATATATTCATGTAAGTTCATTGGTTGATCTCTTCCCACCCACCACCCTCCCCTGCCTTCCCTCTGATATTATATGGTCATTTCTTTAAACATAAATGCCAATTTATTTCTCATGTTGAAAAACACTGCTGAAATTGAACACGTCAGTACTAAGTGTTTCTATAAAGCTGTAGAATTTATCTGTACTAATGATTTTTAAATGTTTTATCAGAAGGAAGAATATGGTCCTAGCTGGTTTGGCTCAGTGGATAGAGCGTTGGCCTGTGGACCAAAGGGTCCTGGTTTCGATTCTGGTCAAGGGCACGTAGCTTGGTTGTAGGGTCCTCTCCAGCTTGGGACCTTGCTGGGGCTCCTGCAGGAGGCAACCAGTAGATTTGTTTCTCTCACATCGATGTTCAGAAAAAAATCACTTCTGTCATGGTAAACAACCTGCCTCCCTTTATAATGGTCTGGCCCTCTAGCAACTTCAGTACAAAATTATAGCTAATTTGCCTACAAACGTCAGGTGTTCATAATAATCTGGCCACTCAGTGTATATCCTAATATATATATATATATATATGATTTTCTGTGTTTAGCTCTTAAAATCAGAAAATGTTGCCCATAACACATTGACTTCCTGTTGTTAATAAAGTTGTCTTAAGATTTGCTATATGGTTTATCCACCCCAAGGTTCACTTTATAGAAATCATTTTTATTGTTCCACTCTAAGTCACTATCTGTCTTTACCTTCTGCCAGGGCTGACCTATGGAAAACCCCATCGGTTTATCCCTTCTAACCCATGGAAAATCTGTCTCTGAATTATATGTTTCCTACTCAAATTAAAGCAGCCACCACACACTAAGCCTTGTGCTGTAGATTGTGCCACCAAAACTAAAAGATCATAAAATAGATATTCCTCACCTTTCTCTAGCTGGTCCTTTGGAGGCTATGAATTTTGAGAGCAACATCTATAAATCATTCTTGTAGCATCTAATGCTAGACATTGCAACAATTTTTGTGGAATAAGAAGCAGGTATCTTTTATTAGAAAGCATAATATCATTATTTCAATGCAATTTTACAAAGGCACAGGATTTATATAGCTTCATCCTTTTATAAAGTTCAATGGAATGCTATTAGCCACAAAACATTGGGACTGGGATTTTTATTTCATTATAATGGGACTGAATGGCATGTAGGAAACCCCAAGGGTCCTATTTAATTTTGCAATGCTTGTTGCACCTTGTAGGTGGTTTCCAGGAATGTAGAAAATTAAGGAAGATTATAGCACATAGCAGAGTGGTAAACATATTGATATTCTTTTTTTCTCAAAGTTTTACAAAACTTTACTAAGAACCTTTACTAAGAACCTTTTGAAATGATTGCCATAGATTTGAAACAAATTAAAATCAAATTTTACCTAAGTTCTGTTATATTAAAAACATAAAAAATAAAGGTGGTAGATAAGTATTATAGAATGAATATTATGGAAAGAGGATCTAAGTAGACATTTCTCCCCCACTGACCTCTTCTAGCCTGCCCTCCACCCCAGGAGGACATATAGATGGCCAACAGACATATGAAAATATGTTCAACACCACTAATCATCAGGAAGACACAAATTAAAACCACATGAGCTATTACCTTATAACTGCCAGAATGGCTATCATCAATAAATCAGCCAATGACCAATGCTGTAGCGGATGTGGAAAAATGAAAACCTCAAATACTGTTAGTGGGATTGTACATTAGTGCAGCTGCTATGGAAAACAGTATGAGGATTCCTCAAAAAATTAAATATAGAGCAGACATATGATCCAGCAATTGCATTTCTGGGTATAGATTCAAAGAAAACAAAACGATTAATTTTAAAACATATATGCACCACTGTGCTTACTGCAGTGTTGTTAGTAATATCTAAGATGTGTGTGCAACCTAGATGTCCATCAATAGAAGAATGGATAAAGAAGATGTATGTATATGAATAAACAAAACAGACACAGACCCATAGTTATAGAGAACAAGCTAATAGTTGCCAAAAGGCAGGGGTAGGAGGATTAAAATTAAAAAATAAAATTGACTGTGCTCAGCCAGGCCAGAATGAGGAGTGGCTCAGCTGATTGAGCGTCAACCTGTGTACTGAAAGGTTGCCAGTTCAATTCCAGGTCAGAGTACATACCTGGGTTAAGGGTTCCATCCCCTGTCGGGGCACATACAGAAGGCAACCAATCAATGTTTCTTTCTCTCCCTCTCCATCTCCCTTTCTCCCTTCCTCCCTCTAAGCATGCTCTTGGGTAAGGATTTAAAAAATAATAACTGCAACACATACACACACACACACACACACACACACAAACACACACACGTCAAAGACAGAATATTTGATAAAAATTCATAGGAAGGAAAAAGACCCATAGGCTAAAATGTGATGGAAACCAGATCTGAGAAGAATGTCGAGTAATGGTCAGAAGTTATATAAAAAGTGTAAAAAAGATGCCAAGATGTGCCTACAGAATGAAAACTACACACTAACTGATTCCTTGACTCCCCTCTTCCCCATTCCCTCTCAAAACAAAATGCATGTGGACCAGATTCCACAGGAGTGCAATGCCTGCCTGACGGGGTTACTTTTTTAAAAAATATGCTTTATCTTTTATAGCAGTTCAAGGTTCACAGAAAAATGGAGGGGAAGGTACAGAGATTTCCCATTAAGCCCCAGCCCCCACACATGTACTGTCTCCCCTACTATCAACATCATAAACATCCTGCACCAGAGTGGTCCATTTTTTAAAGAGGTAAAACTTCATTGACAGATATCACCCAAAATACATAATTTATATTAGGGTTCATTCTTGGTGTTGTACATTCTATGGGTTTATACAAATGCATACTGAAATAAAAAAGAATATTAGATCGAGCCTTTAAAATATTATAAGGTCCCTTGTTTAAATAATAATGAATTAAAATTTAGATGTCAAGTTTTTCAAGACCTCAGGTAAAAGCTGAGAACATCTAAATAAAACTTTAAGAAACATTCCCAATAGATATTGTGAAGCATAAATATAAAACATACCACCATTCCTTTGTGAATAATTGCTTTTGATCAATATATAGTTTGGGGCATGGAGATGTGCAGAATTTGTATAAAATTATGGGATTAAAAGCTTTTGCTACTGGAAGAAAACCATCTCTGCCTCTGCCAAGAAAAGCTAGGAATCCCAGACACATCTAACTTTACATCCTATAAGAGGCAGAAACCTCTTTTCTTAGTACCTATTGTCTGTAGGAACACTGTCCAATAGAAATCTAATGTGAACCACAAATGAAAGACAGAAGTGTAATTTTAAATTTTCTAGTGGCAATTTTAAGAAATGTAAAAATTAAAAAGATGGAATTAAATTTAATAATATATTTATACTTAGACCAAAATATCCAATAAAATCAACATAAAATATTAATATTTTATACATTTTCTCATACTACCTGATCAAAATCTGTTGTGTATTTATACTTATAGCACAACTCAATTTGGACTAACCACATATTTATAACAATTCCTAATAGTTTCATGAAGCTATTGGCTACTGTATGGAAAAGCCAACCTCTACATCTTTTTCTTAGCTGCCTCTTTATCAGGCCACTTGCATGATGCATGCCTTAAAAAATCAAGCAAGCCCCAAGCTTACATGTACATACATACAGAAAAGTGCATGTGTATTCCTGCTTCTCCATCACTGTTCAACATCTTGATAAATGCTCCTGCCTTGCCAGATCCATTCTATACTTCCTTTTGCTCTGGTTTGACTCTTCCAATATTTGACACCAATGGGTATGAGCAGAAGGAAATAGAGGAGGGTCAGTGTGTGTACCTCCTTCCTCCCACCTCCATCCTCTTGGAAGGTTGCAGTTTTGACAGTGGCTGAAATTGTCTACCTCAAACAATAGTTCCTTAATCATACCCATCTCCCAGTTAGCACTCTTGGCAGGTTTAGTAGCACCACCATCTTTCCTTATCTTTCAGGAGAGCATAATGGATTGCAGCGCTACTAGTCTGCAGGTGCTTTACCATCATCTTGTTGGATCCCTTTGCTTTTCCTCACATTCCTGTAAATAGTTTCATCATTCCCTTCTCTACATCTAATCTTTTTAATGTACCATCTGTTTCTTATTGTGACCCTAATTAAGATAATGGCACAATAATTTACCTAATATTACTCATGCCATAAAACGAGAATTATTTTTCACTTGTCTCTGTCAAATTTGCATGTTATTTGGCCATTAATTGCTTTCTCTTATTACTTGCCATATTTTCATATTGGACTCAGTACTTTCCAGTATAATTTGTCAAAATTTCCTTTTGCCTAACTGAAACAGGATTGTCCCTCAAGATACCACCTTTCTTACATCTGCTCCTTTTACTCATGCTCACATCATAGGACAAGAAGGCAAAGTACACATTCTGATTTGCAAATTACCATTTTAAATCATTATTCTTTGATTTATACTTGAAGCTTTCATTCAACAGATCTTTATCGAGGACTAACTATATGTCAAGAACATTTTTTAAGAATGAGGAAAAAATCAATGACCAATTATGTAAAATTCTATACTTGTTTGAATCTTATATCTCCTCGGGGAGGCAAATAGTTTACCAAGATAAATAAGTATAATATATACTAGTATTATGTTAAAAAGTGATATTCCAATTTACACATCATTTCCCTTTAGCAATCAAGCACAAACTTCCTCTTTTGAGACTTATGCCACCTGAATAGTCATTTAAGAATTTCTGAGTGACGGGTTTGCCCTATTACTTTCCATGAACACTTTGGCCCCAGATTCATAGCCCTTATTTTCTATTACAACCATTATTATCAGTATTGTCTTTATTCTCAGTTTATATTTTTATTCAAACCCCATAATACTCATAATCCTCCTTGTTCACTCTTTTTATTTTTTTAATTAATTAATTAATTTATTATTTTTAAAAATTTCTTTATTGATTAAGGTATTACATATATGTCTTTATCCCCCCATTACCCTTCCAACCCGCCCCCCCACTCATGCCCTCACTCCTCTGTTGGTGGGGGTAAGGAGAAAAGATCAACCAAAGGACTTGTATACATACATATAAGCCTAACCAGTGGACACAGACAACAGGGGGGTATTCACTCTTTTTTAAAAATATTTTTTATTGATTTCAGAGAGGAAGGGAGAGGAAGAGAGAAATAGAAACATCAATGATGAGAGAGAATCATTGATTGACTGCCTCCTTCATGCCTCCTACTGGGAATCGAACATGCAACCTGGGCATGTGGCCTGACAAGGAATCAAACAGAGAATTCCTGGTTCATAGGTTGATGCTCAACCACTTAGCCCAGTACACTTGCCAGGCTCCTCCTTGATCACTCTTGATGATGACTT
This sequence comes from Myotis lucifugus, assembly GCF_000147115.1. NCBI lineage: Eukaryota > Metazoa > Chordata > Mammalia > Chiroptera > Vespertilionidae > Myotis > Myotis lucifugus. The sequence goes on along the minus strand of NW_005871183.1, from coordinate 813,801 downwards.
TCTACCCCAATGGAGCTGCAACTAATATGCATCTACTGCCTTATCTCTGCCTACATATCTACATGCCTCATGCCCCATGTTTACTTTCTTGTCTTCTGTCTCTGAGGAATAGATGGTTCTCTTGGCTGTGTCATCATTGTTCCTCCTAGGTGCCACTAGCTCATTCCTCACCTTCTCCTTCAAGCCTTTCCTTTCCTTTCATTATCCCTTCTCTCTCCTCCACCTGTATGTTATGCTCAGCATATAACAGAGCAAACATTTGTGCCATTAAAATATAAACAGAGCATAAACAAATAAATAAATCAAACAATGAAAGGAAACAGCTAACTTCTTATAACTCCTCTTTCTTCCATTTGATATTTCTGGAATGCACCAGTAACATGAAAAAAATTGGGATTACTTTGAGGAGCCAATCCAAAGCGGCAAGAAAAACTCTTCTTTCTATGATCGTCCACATACAAGTGTACAGAGCCATGTGAGTTAGTAACAAATTCCAGGTCTATCACTCACTAGTTTATAGCATTGAGAAGAGTTGCCTAATTTATCTAAACTTTCTTCTGGTCTTCTTACTTTAAAATAAGAAGAAAAGAGATAAATAATTATGTTGATTATTAACTATATTAATATGTATAGAACAACATCACATGAACAATCAATAAATGTAACCTATCATCATTATCATTATTGCAATTCATATACCTATCTCACATGGACACTATCTATTCAATCTCAAGTGTAATATTTTTATTTTAGAAAACCCAGACTAGGTATATTTTCTAAAATTAAATGTCATATCCTGTGACCAAAATTGCCTAATGGAAGGCTAGTGATTATGTGTTTAGATCTGATAATCAGTGGTATTCAATCCCTGTGATTTAAGATGACATTAAGACAGCTTTGATGTCCCTGGTAAAATTTATCAGTTTAAGAGAATACTCCAGAGCATCTAGAACAACATAGTTATTTACAGTGACTGATAGATAAAATGGGTTCACAGTAATTACCCAGAGGCACTAGTTAATTTAAAACATACCACTGTAGTAGGCATGACCTTGGAAGGATAAGAACACTGTTTCCTTAAGGTGTTTAATCAACAGAAATAGGGGCTTAACATTGTTTCTTGGAAAATGTCAATTCCTTCCACCATTCCTCTCTGATAAATTTCACATATAGTATCACCAGAGGAAGTGAGAAGCCCATGATAATATCTCTGCTATGATCAATTAATCATATCACTGTGTATGTAAAGAATTGAATATACTTTGAGGACTCAGTGGAAATTGTGGAGGTTTGTGATTTACATAAGGACTTTAAAAACCCTCCATGTGATGATTGAGGTTAACCAGATCAGAACTGGGGAACACAGGAAGCAGACAGAAATATGGAAAAGTACCTTTATGATGAACAAGTTAGCATGAGGAAGTAGAAACAGGTGGATAAATCTTAAGAAAAAAAAGGCATTTCTCCTGGTGAAGAATGGTGCAGTAAAGACCGGTTCCTTTCTAAAGGCATGAATGATAATGTGTAGGTCTGTACTGGAGTTAACCTTTGGAGATGAGAAAAAGTATCAGAATCCTACTCAAGACACTTCAATGAGACAACAGGAAGCATCAGACTTTACTAAATATTAGAGGCCCGGTGCACGAAATTCATGCACTTGGGGCGGGGGGTGTCCCTCAGCCCAGCCTGCACCCTCTCCAATCTGGGACCCCTCGGGGGATGTCCAACTGCCTGTGGGATCGGGCCTAAATCAGCAGTCGGACAACCCTCTCACAATCCAGGACTGCTGGCTCCTAATCACTCGCCTGCCTGCCTGTCTGATTGTCCCTAACCGCTTCTGCCTGCCAGCCTGATCGCCCCTAACAACTCCCCTGCTGGCCTGATTGACACCTAACTGCTCCCCTGCTGGCCCAATCACCCCCAACTGCCATACCCTTCAGGTCTGGTCCCCCATACTGCCCTCCCCTGCAGGCCTGGTCCCCCCAACTGCCCTCCCCTGCCAGCCATCTTGTGACAACGTGGAGGTGGTCATCTTGTGACAATGTGGGGGTATCCATCTTGTGATGACATGGGGGCAACCATCTTGTGACGATGTGGGGGTGGCCATCTTGTGATGTAAGGGTGTGGGGTCAATTTGCATATCACCTCTTTATTATACAGGGTGTTACATTTGTATACACTATAAAATGATGTGGAGAACAGAGATGGGGCTGTGACTTTTCCCCATCACTCTGTCACAGGGACAAATAGGATGGTAGGGTCATTACATCAAGAACAACAGTTTTATCAGAGATTCCTATGTTGGTAAGGAGATAAGTCATCTGGGGCCACGGGGAGATCTAGGATTGTTAGAGAGCATGTGTCATGGCAAGAAACATCTGATACGGTGTACCATTAAAAAAGGCTACACGTTGATTGCACATTTATTTTATCAAAGAGCCTTTATGTAGACATTGTGGTGCCATGCCTTTGGGGCAATGCTAGGCAGGGGAAACAGAGAAGAAAATCTTAAACCCTGCTAAGAGGAGGACAGAATAATGCCCACCCTGCCGACCCTGCAAAAGTGCTCACAGCTTTATGTCCAGAACCTATGAATAAGTTACCTTACCCAGCAAGAGACTTTGCCAATGTGATTAAAGTAAGAATCTCGAGCTGAGGAGATTATCTTAGATTATTTGGGTGGGCCCAAAGTAATCACAAAGTATCTTATAACAGAAGGAGAGAGACAGGAGAGACATGGTAGAGACAAAAGGTGGAGGGGTGTACTTTGAAGATGAGGGAAGAAACCATAAGCCCGGGAATCCAGGAGCCCTGGAGAAGCTTGAAAAGTCACAAAAACTGATTCTCCCCTAGAAACTGGAGAAGGAATGCAAGCCTGCCATAAGATTAATTTCAGACTTCTGACCTCTAGAACTGTAAGATAATACATTTGTGTTAAATAGTTACAGCTGCAATAAGAAGCTAATAAACTGCTAAAAATGGTCAATGTGTATTATCTAGGTAAATTGTTCAATAATTACAACACAATATCAAGAAAGTTACAGTTTTGCAGACATCGCATTGCAGTCCATTAAAGGGACACCAAACTTTTATTGATTAAAAGTGATTATTGTCAATTTTGAATTATAAATGGGAGTTATCCAGTATCTTCAGCCAATATCACTTTTTGTTCTTGTCATGCCACTCCCACTACTACCTTTCTAAAATATAAATATGTTTCTACACTTAAAATCCTTCAGTAGGTTTTCATTGCCTACAATACTGATATCTTTAATTTTTAAAAATTTTCCCTCAATTTATCTCTCTAATCTCACTTTTTACTATGAACAGGAAGATAACCAGGCAGCATGTTCAACCCTTAACTTGGAAATCTCCTTTGCTATATAAGCAATTCCACCACTTACCAGTTTTGCTTTGCACGTAAGGGTAGGAGACAGTTCCCACGTTCGCTGGCAGGATGCAGAAAGGACCCACCTCCAGTTCCCAGCAGTGAGTTCCTCCAGAGCCCTTACTAGAAGCATACAGCAAGTCCTCAAGTAACATCTCATTCAATGCCATTTTGTTATAATGTTGATAAGATGCTGTAGGAATTATACTCTTATTTCTATCAAACAGCCTGCGGCAAAATTGGTTTCTTTATACATCGTTTGGTTTAAAGCTGTAGAATTTACTGAAGTTATTAAGTGAGGATTTTCTGTACTTAAAGCCCAAACTTCTACTAACAGTCTCTTCAAGGTGATTTAGGCTTACTACATCATGCTCCTCAAATGCCTCCAAGCCTCACCACCAGCAAGTTCCAAAGCCATGCCCACATGTTTAGGGATTCGTTAAACAAACAACCTACTTCTGGTACCATCTTTCTATACCTAACAAATGTATTCCAATTTAGTGGCTTAAAACAACACACACCTATTATCAGATAGATTCTGTATGTCATAGTTCAGCAGGGCGTAGCTGCATCATTTATTGAAGATCCCACACAGCTACAACCAAATATTAGGCTGTGTTCCCATCTGGAAACTGCCCTGGGGAAGAATCTGCTTGGAAACTCATTCCAATCATTGGCAGAAGCCATTTCCTTGTGGATGTAAGACTTAAGGGCACAGCTTTTTGCTGGCTGTGGGCTGGAGGCTGCTCTCAGGTCTTATAGACAAACTGCAAATGTGTGCCCAGTGGACTTTCTCAACATGGACACTTAGTTCATGAAGCCAATAAGGAGAAGTCAAGCTCCAGTCTGCTGAAATGAAGATTTATATAATGTAATGTAACTCTGGGGATAGTAGCCCATCACTTTTCCTATATGCTATAGCTAAGAAGCACAGATCTTGCCCACTCTTGAGAGAGAGTCCTCTACAATGTGCTGACACTAGGAGGTGAGAAATCTTAGGTTTTATCCATCACAAATAATAGTCCAATTTCTTATATGTAGTAATACATGTGTTCATAATGCATCCCTGGGTTGATTTCCTCTCAAGTATCAAGAAAATGATTCCCCATCCTATTGTTCTTTAATTACCAAAACCATTTTTCAACTTAACAGAATCCTTGATATTGTCATTTATAATGTTGATATTAAATTACTATGCATGCATTCATTGGTAGGAAGGATGTATGATAGAAATAGCTTGGATTATGAAATAGAACTTTCAGGATTATATGGGGATTATAATTTGTAGCTCCTTCGTATATTCTTATATACTATGAGTCAAACCATTTTAACTCCTTCAGCCTGTTTCTTCATCATCAAAATCAGGATGATAATCAACAATGTCATGAAAAATTGTATGTGAGTATATGTATTCATACATATCTTTTATAAACTTTAAAGTTCTATGCATAAATTTATTTGAATAATATTGATAATCATAGTACTAATTATAAAGTATGACATATGAATGTCATCTCAATTAGTAAAGTTTTGGGAAATTCTAAAAAGGCAACCTAGATAATGTTTTGCTTCATCACTTATTTTTATTATTATTGTCCCATTACTTTTCAAAAAGATTTCTTGCAACAATCAACTATTTTACACAAACCTACTTTCATCTACATACAATGCCTCCTCTGAGGTTTCTGCCCAATATCCTTTGTTTTTTTCTCATTTCCTTCTAAATATGCAGCTATATTAATGCCCCATTCTTTGAAAATGGTAGTTTACTTTTGCAGAATTTGTCCCAAGATACTTAAATAAGAATATATTTTTCTTTACTAGCCTTTTAGTTCAATCTTATTTTCTATGTCTATGTGTTTTGTTTAATCATAAGCAATATTCTTTACCTTACTTCTTTTCAGCTGTTCAACTCACTCACATTTTTGGATACTAAAATCCCTAAAAGTATTTAGGTTATAATACTGTAAGTTTTAACTGTCTTTGCCTTTTATTTATGACTGAACTTTCATTTATATGATGATAATAAATTGTGTGTATACATATATAATATGTATCTATATGCATATTTATAAATATGTATATTTTTATTTTTATTTAAGGAATGCTCTATTTGAGAAAATTACCACAGCTAAAATTATCCCATATGATACAAAATAAGATTTTTATTGGCACAAAGAATAAACCAATTGGTTTATAATGAATGAAAGTTTAGCCACTCAAGAAAATAAAGAAGCCTCTTTAGAACAAAAAAAAAAGTTGGACTTGAGAGTGGAAAGTATTTCTTCCATATTAGTGGGTTTTACTAAACCAATACCTAAAGTAATTTTAAAACTTCTTGTATAGCCATGCATGGTTTATGTTTATAGTAAAATAAAATGTATAAGGGCATTCTTGTTTAATTAAAATATAGTCAATATCCACTGGACACCTTAACTTTTACCTTTCTGGGTTTATAATTTCATCCTTGTGTTAAGAAGGAATTCTCATCATTTACTTTTCTAAAATTTTCTATTTATTCTCATTATTTTAGTCACCTAGAAATCTACCTTAAAATACAAATTTATATAAATAGATTTAGCATTGCTTTCTCCCCTTATATTTATATTTAGGTTTGAAAGATATTTTTAAAATGTAGACCTTTGATATTCTTACATATAAGCCATTGACCTCTCTGGAAATTATTGAGGAATGAGGAAAAGATGAAGAATTGGTAAACATTTAGATTCTCAACTCTTTCAACTCTCAAGTATTAAGATAAGTATTTTTAAAAGAGTATTTGGTGAATGTTTTTAAATTACATTGCCCTTGTAAGTTACTATAATGATTACTGATGACTTCTGGCCCTCTTCGAGTGGTGGAGAATTCTTCACATCTAAGCTATAATCTTAATGTTTCAAATACTTTCCCAAAGCTTTTTTTCTTTGTTAACATTTATGGGACACCTGTTGCTTTGAAGCTAGAAAATCAGTTCACCTGCAAGACAGGAGATAAATCAGACAATAGTACATACAGCTACAAATGAATGGTGGGCTCAAAATAAAGATAAAAACAATAAGCTTCTACTTACAGTGTCTCTTGAGATTTATTTGCTGATAACAAGTTTTATAAGCTAATTGGTCCACTGATCATTGTTTTAGCAATAAGATATATTTTTATTAATTGAGTATATTTGTAGAATACATCAAGTAATGAATCAGGAAGTATGTATTTATTCAATAAATATTTGAAGAGATGTACAAAATGTAGAGTTGCTGGGTCAAACAATGCAATTAGAAGTGAAGGTGAATCATGTCCAGTCTATGTCCAGTCTAGTTCTGAAGATATCTATGGGTAGTTATAATAAACTTCACAATACAGTTAGTGTGGTCAAAAGATATTAACAACACTGTTATGGTAGTTCAAAGAGAAAAAATATTATTTATTGCCCCAGAATGATCAGAAAAATCCTCTTGAGGAAGTTGGCATTTAGTTATGTCTTGCATAAGAATTCTGTACTTTTAGACAAATGTAAGTAAAACCAGTCTATGAGTACCTTACCTACCGAGCACCTTCAATGAGCTAAAGGCTATTTTGGGCTCCTTATTAGGTTTTGTTTTTAATTGCTGTATAACAAATTATTACTAACTTGGTGTTCTAAAACATCACAGAGGTATTATCTGAGAGTTCTTTAGGCAAAAAATTCACCTTGCTGGCTGGTTTTTTTCTTAGGGTATCATAAGCCTGAAATCAAAGCGACGACTGAGCTGAGCTCCTGTTTGTAGGCTCTGGGAAGGATCTTCTAAGCTTATTCAGGATGTTGCAGAGTTCAGTTCCTTATGGATAAAGGTCTTAAGTCCCCGTTTCCTTGCTAGCTGGCTGCCAGCCAGGGCCACTTTCTACTCCTAGAGGTCTTCCATTTTCTTTCTCACGTGGCCCCTCCAAATTCAAAGGAGCGACATGGTATTAAGCTTTTCTCATGCTTCAAATCTCTGACAGCCCTATGCTTTCCTCTTCTCTCTTCTTCCACCATCCAGAGAAAGTTCTCTGTTTAAAGGCTAATGTGATGAATTTAGGTCTATCTAATGTCCCATTTTTTCAGATCAACGGTACTATATAACATAACATAATCACTTTAAAAGGTGCCAAGGATGAAGACTTGTCTAATTCTAATGTCCAGGTTTGAAATTTCACTGTCTATAAAATTACTGATGTAGGAAGTTGTGAAAATTATGTCAACGCAATATTTATCCAAGTCAGAAACATTTCATTAATATAATAGACTGATTCTAAAGAAAATTGTGATTCTGAGCTATTTCTGAAAGTAAAGGTGCTTGATGATGACACTGAAGAAACTATATTTCCAGAGAGGCCCATCAAACAGGTTAGAAAATAGTAACTTCAAGGGGATTCGCATAAACCTTACAGCATGAACATGATACCACAAAAACAAGTTAATTACATTTTTAAGACCCTAATGAACACAATGGTCCCGGGGAATCTCCAGCCAGATCCTTTTATCAGCATGAACACTTTTGATAATGATTCCAGCATGAACTTGTTACCACAGGATCCAGCTGGCCCCACATCAAAAATAATTTTTTTAAAAATTAAAGAACAAACTTAAACAAGGAGACAAAAAACTCATACAATGAAAACTACAACATGTTGCTGAAAGAAATTAGAAAAGGCACAAATAAATGGAAAGACATTCTGTGCTCATAGATTAGACGAATTAATATGTTAAGATGTTAGTACTACCCAAAGTAATATACAGATTTGATGATACGTTAAAATTTTATTTGACTGTCGGGCCTTGGAGGGAAGGTAGGGGAGGGTGGGGGTAAGGGGGAAAGATCAACCAAAGGACTTATATGCAAGCAAATAGGCCTAACCAATGGACACGGACAACGGGGGGGTGAGGGCATGAGCGGGGGGGTAGGGGATAATGTGGGGATAAGGACACATATGTAATATCTTAATCAATAAAAAATATATTAAAAAATAAATAAATAAAAGGAAACAATCTACAGAGTGAAAAGGCAAACTACAGAATGGGAGTTAATATTTACAAATAATATATCTGGTAAAGGGTTAATATACAGAATATATAAAGAACTCTTCTATCTCAATAACAATAATAATGAACACAAACAACCCAATTAAAAATGAGATTTCTCCAAAGAGATGTACAAATTGCCCAGAAGCACATGAAAAGATGTTCAATGTCACTAACTATCAGTGAAATACAAGTAAAAACCACTGTGATGCACAACCTCCCGCCCAATACAATGCTAACTTTTAAAAGAACAAAACATAAAAAATGTTAGCAACAATATTGAGCAATTAGAACCCTTGTACAGTATTGGTAGGAATGTAAATTAGTGCAGCTGCTATGGAGAACAGTATGGTGGTACCTCAAAAAATTAAAAATAAAATTTCCGTATGATCCAATAATTCCACTTCTGGTTATATACACAAAAGAGTTGAAAGCAGGAAGCCAAACAGACATTTGTGCATTTGTGTTCATAGCGGCAATATTCACAATAGCCAGAAGTTGGGTACAAACCAAGTTTTCATCCACACATGAATAGATAAAAAAAATGTGGCATGAGCATAACAAAATATTATTCAGCTTTAAAAAGAGAAGGAAATTCTGATACATGCTGCAACTTGCATAAACCTTGAAGATATTATGCTAAATGAAATGAGCCAGTCACCAAAAGACAAATACTGTACGATTTCACTCATATGAGGTACCTAGAGTAAGGAGATTCACAGAGACAGGCAGTATAAAGTGTTGCCAGGGTTGGGGAGCTGGGGGAAATGAGAAGTAGTGGTTTAATGGGTACAGAGTTTCAGTTTTGCAACATAAAAAGAGTTCTGGAGATGACTGCACAACAATGTGAATAAACTTAACACTACTGACCTGTACACTACAAAATGGTTAAGCTGGTATATTTTCCCTGCAAGGTTTTGCCAGACTATACTAGGAGTCATATGCTCAGAATATTCATACTACACTTACATGTCTGACCCTATGTCTTTTAATAAAAGATTGTTGATACTTGAGTACATACAACTGTCAATCAAACTAAATTTCATTCAGTGACAAAATGCATGTGTATAAAAATTTTAGAGCCATTAAAATATTTGGGAAGGTACCATAATTTCTAATTATATAACATTGATTATCTCAAGAGAAAGAAATTGAAAATGTTGGAGTGGGAAAAAGAAGGCATATATTATTCATGTTTTCATTACATACCTTTGCAACATTGCAATGTGTATTAATTAACCTTTTAAAAAATCCATCACAACTGATGGAAAAAAATCTTATTTAAAATATCCTTTCAACAACACTATACTTCTTTTTTATAACAACATCTATATTTTCTGGAGGATATTTTGCCTTTCACACTAATGTAATAACCCCTCAGTAAGATCTTTATAAGTGTCAGTCATACATAATTTTTAGATTTTGGGTTATTTCTCTGCAAATGCACTGAATTTGATTCTGTTGTGGTGACCTTTAATAATGTATTAAATTTAAAACTCAAGAAAGTGCAAATGTTCAAGTAATGCAGATGTTCCAAGAGTAATAATAATTGTTCTGCCCTTAATTGGAGCTGGATGAAGGCACTGGAAATCTAGTCACTAATGATGATGATAATATTTTATATTTCTGTAACATTTAAAACTTTTCAGAGTTGCTCATTTATTTTTATTATAGGCTTGCAATGATCCTTGAGGCTTCTGTCATCATCATATCTCTGATGAAAAATCTGATAAGATGTTGGGTAACTTGCCAAAAGTCAAAGCTATCCTATGGAAGAGTTGGGAAGAAACTCAGAGGTATTTAAGTCTAATTTCTAGTTTCTTTTTCTTGCTTCTGTCATATTGCAAAATTATGGCCTTTTGTTGTGTACTTGCAGCAAACTCCAACTTGGGAGCCTTTGCTTGATAGTCTATCTGCCCCAGAAAAGAAAAGCTGCTCTTTCTTCTGACCAGGTGGCATATTGCCATTACAACACCATTTAATAAATAAACACATCTATTCAATGTCAAACAAATTAGAAAGTACTTATTTCTGTTCAGTGAGCCAGATGAAATCAATAATCACTGGGGAGTTGCCACTACAATTCATTAGAGCTGTTCACTGGGCCTCAGTAATCAGCTCAGAGGAAGAAGCGATGTTTGGGTTCACCAGGGAGAGAAATTTAGCATCAAACATCTCAGCTCAAGTGAAAATAGTATGTAATAATCATTTCATTACAGCCGTTTACACTGCAAAGTGCTGAATTTTTTTCTCAATAATGGAAGAAATGGCTTCCGAATCAGCCACTAATTTTGAGAATGCAACTCAGCATTTTTTTTTAAATTATGTAAGTTGAAAGAAAGCATGGCAATGCTTTTGTGAACAGTATTATGATACTGGTCTCTTTGCTCCCCCAAGTCCACCTCATCCCTCACAACTCAGCACCTGCTCACTGGTCTATTTCACTGCTTATGACTTTCCCGTTCCTTTCTCCAAGTCTCCTTTTCTCCCCCAGGACTCATTGCTTGGTGGTCTGCCTTCTCTCTATCTCCATTTATTTTCCTACTGATTTTATTCAGTTTCATGGTTTTAAATAGCATCCAAATGGCCACAGATCCTGAAGTAAGGGTGTGCTAGATTGTTTGCTCACCTCCTGACTCGGATATCCAATTTGACAGGACAAATTGGCCATCCCATTTAATGTCTAAAAAACCATTTTAAACTCAACATGTCCAGACTGAATCTTTCATTTCCCTCCTAAAACTATTCTCAATTAATAGCAACTCCATCCTGTCTCTGAACCATGAAGTTATTCTACATTTTCCCCTTTCTCTTATACCAACCTCTATGCCAGAAAACTATGGACTTCATCTTCAAATGTAGCCAGAATCCACCCACGTCTCACCGCCCTCACTATCATTTCCCCAGAGTTAATACTATTTGACTGAATTAATGCAAGAGCCACCATAAAATTCTCCCTGCATCAACTTACACCCCCCTACTCTCAGTCTATTCCAAAGATAACAAGAAGATAAATCAGATAATATTACTGCTTTGATTAAAATCGTGCAGTGGTTTGCAAAAGATAAAAGCCAAAGTCATGACAATGGTCTTCACAGGCCTGCAGAATTCAGCCACATTTACCTTCCTCCTCACTCACTTCCGTCCACACACCAGCCTCCTGCAGCTCCATGAGGAGCCGAGGCCTGCTGCAGCTTCAGGGCCTCTGCCCTCCCGGTCACATCCTCCACCGGCAGTGTTCTTTCTCCCAACATCTAGATCAGTGATGGCGAACCTATGAACTCATTTTTTTGGTTGATTTTTCTTTGTTAAATGGCATTTAAATATATAAAATAAATATCAAAAATATAAGTCTTTGTTTTACTATGGTTGCAAATATCAAAAAATTTCTATATGTGACAAGGCACCAGAGTTAAGTTAGGGTTTTTCAAAATGCTGACACGCCGAGCTCAAAAGGTTCGCCATCACTGATATAGATGGCCATCTCCTCCAAATCCCTCAAGACTCTGTTCAATGTCTACTTACTCACAGCTTGTCACTCCAGGCAACTCCACTTTCTAGTTCTGTTTTCCTCCATAGCTATTATCTTCTAATCTATTACAACATTTACTTGTTGCTCCAATTTTTATTTACCACCTATCTTCCTCTGTAGGAATGTAAGCTCCATGAGGGCCTCGTTGCTTTGTTCAATGTTGTACAGCAACCATCTAAAGTGTCTGACAGATAGCAGATAACTCAGTGATGTGTGAAAACAAATTTTTTTCTAAAGAAATTTACTTCTTAGAAAGACACAATAATTTATTTTTTCTCTATATGTCCCATCAAACATGTCATTAGGTCTATAGAATTTCTACTTATGCTACTATGGTTAAAAAATGCTCACAGTCTCAAATTCAGGATAGCCAGTACCCACACTTCTTGGGCAGGGGCATAATAAAAGAGATCTTTCTTATCCTGAAAAACACTTGGCTGCACTCAGTGGAACTATTATGGGAACAAATCTAATAAAGCTTCATTAAAATATAACCCATATTAAATACTAGTTGAAGTTATTTGTTTACATGTTTTATACATGGGAACATTTTTGAAAGTATTATTTGGGCTTAAATTATGTGGGATCCAAATGTTTTCATTATATTTCCCATCTTTTTTAGTATAGGAATTTAGCAGCTGTCATTAAAAATAGTACTTTAAAAATATCTTTCTGCATTTTCCCAAATCAAAAAAGTATATTTAAGAATTTCAATCTTACTTTTTAAAGAAGTCATTATTATGCATTAATTTGTATATATTATTTTTCATAGCTCCACATTTTTTTTCTATATGCATTTTAGTAAGACTGATTTAAAATGTTATAGCAATAAAATGTAAAATATTATCTTTAAAAACATAATTACCTTAAATGTTAAATTAATAAAAGTATTTCGTGACTTTTAATTAATCCCTTGCTCATTTTGTGGCTTTTCAAAAAGTGAATTACATTGGGAAATCCTGATTCCTAGTGGCCAGTATTCTGGATTCCCTTATCTGTTTTTCTTGCCCCCTTTTTCATGAAAGCAACACACATTTTTAGTGATTATTTGAAAATCTAAGCTCATAATTCCAATATAGCACAAGCACATATAATGAAATTTGCTGAAATAAAACAACTCTATATTAAAGTGCTTTAGATTATTTCACTCTGTCAATTAAATGGAATAAATCCCTTAAAATGATTTTGTCATCACACATCAATATATTCACTAAGAAAAATTTGGTTCCAAGATCGTAAAAAGTTCAACTTAAGACTTACTTTCCTCAAATTCTCACATTCAGTTTTTCAGAATGGTCTGAATTAATGAGTCATTTTTATCACAAAACTCTGAAAGAAACATTAAAATGATTAATGTATTACAAACTTAGGAGAGAGCTGATATTGTGAAAGGAACTTAATACTTCTAATAATATTTCTCTCAACTGCTAAATTTTCAGTTCAATACCTTCTCAGGAAGATGTCAGAATGAAGCATTAAAGGTGCCTGACTCCATCAGAATGGGAATAGAGGAGTGATCTTGAAGAGAAAGAAGCTGGAGGAATCAATAAAACTCCCCCGATGGGCTCACAGAGAGCAGAATGGAAAGAGGCAGTATGAGCACTTGTGACAGAACAGACATTTTTAACATATTGTTTTCACTTAGTGATCACAGCAAAACTTGGTACGATTTCTCTGTATAAAAGTGAGGAAAATGAAGCTTCAAAAGTTTAAGTGACTTTAAAAATAGGCAATTTTAATTTGTGAAGCCAATATTAAAACCAGGATCTGTTGGAACCAGCTGCTGAAAGTGTGGTCCACAAAGTAGCAACATCTGTATCATGCGGGGGCTTATTGGAAACATTCACCTTGGCCTGAATCACAGTCTGAGGCATGGCACTCAGGAACTGGTCTTAAGCTTTCTAGGTGATTTGTTTTAGAAAGACTGTCTTACACCACATAGGTGTCTTGGAATCACGCTTCATTTATCATACTTACAACTACATGTCTTTGTACAAACTACTGAACTCTCTCTATATCATTTCATCTTCTGTTAACAAGGTCGAAAAAAGTCCTTTATGCTTTTCTCATAGGACCTTGGAAAGAGAACATTGTATCCTATAAAGCATTATAAAATATAAATATTAAAATGTATTATTATCAATCATAATTAGTATAATTATTCTATATCTCCATTTATGAAATATTCCTAAGTGAAAACTCTTTAAAGAAAGAAGCTGAGCCCGAGCCAGTTTGGCTCAGTGGATAGAACATTGGCCTGTGGACTGAAGGGTGCCGGGTTCAATTCCAGTCAAGGCCATATGCCCAGGTTTCAGGCTTGATCCCTGGTAGGGGGCGCATAGGAGGCAGTCGATCAATGATTCTCTCTCATTATGGATGTTTCTAACTCTCTCCCTCACCCTTTCTCTATGAAATCAAATATATATATATATCCTATCTAATAAAGGGTAATATGCAAATTAACCATCACTCTGTCACAAAGATGGCAGGGCCCATAGCCACAAGATGGCAGTGCTCAGTCCTCTCAGCCTCGTAGGAGTCCCCCCAGTCCCGTGGAGGCGGCCACTGAGAGCGGGCAGTGTGAGCGACATGGCGAAATACTTGCTTCATCGTCGTGGTGACGAGGCAAGCGTTCCACCCTGGCTGCGAGGGCCTCTGGGCTGAAGAGAGCCTCTGGGAAGTGGGTGAGGAGCGGCCAGGCCCCACAGAGAGCTACTGGTGCATGGATTTGTGTACAGGGCTACTCATATATATATATATGAAGCTGAATCCACCCAACACCATCTGATTATTTCATCTCTTTTGTCAAGACTACTTAGAAGTTGCCCTAGAACACAATAATAACGGATGGCTTTGTAAACATAATGATTGTATCATTTGAGTGTCTGTTTTCTCATCTTTAGAAACAGAAACAATTAACTTCCTCAAGTCATTAAAATCAAAACTGGAACTGAACTGATCTCTTATAGGAAGACAAGATGTTTGCATTTTAGTGAGACCTGCTTTTAAATAAAGGGAAATGCTGAGTTAAACCTGGAGTTCATCATTCATATCTTAATGTAATAGCATGTTCGAGCCAGCTTTAGAGACTAAACATAAGCATTCAGAAACATGCTCTGTCAGAAGTGGAATAACCTTGTACTAATAGAAGTTTGTGCTTTGGTTCTCAAGGGCGAAGTCCCACCCTACTTCTCTTTTAGTATAAAATTAGTCAGCTGATATGTATGTGTGCATACAAGTAGACAAATAATTCAGAAACAAATTATATTTTTAGAAACTTCCAAATAAGGATAATTCTGAAATAAGGAGTTATACTTTCTGAAGATGGTATATATTTTCTCCCTGCTTTTCTCAAATCTGGTCTATATGAATCCCACCTTCATTCCAACATTTCCAAACTTAGTAACTGTAAAGATAAAGCTACAGTGCAGGCACAAATACTGCATGCACACCCAAAAATAACCTAAAATCAAAATTTTAACCGTTTGGATGGATTATCCTATATAATAAAATGGTAATATGCAAATTAACCCTAACAGCGGAACAACCTGGAACAACTGGTCACAATGACACGCCCTGACCACCAGGGGGCAGAAGCTCAATGCAGGAGCTGCCCCCTGATGGTCAGTGCACTTCCACAGGAGGAGCACCACTCAGCCAGAAGCCAGCTCATGGCTGGCCAGCACAGTGGTGATGGTTGGAGCCTCTCCTGCCTCCGTGGCAGCGCTAACGATGTCTGACTAATGGCTTAGGCCCACTCCTCGTGGAGAGTGAGCCTAAGCACGAGGAGTGGGCCTAAGCCAATAGTTGGACATCCTCTGAGGGTTCCTGGGCTGCCAGAGGGATGTCTGACTGCCAGCTTAGGCCCGATCCCCCCGGGGATTGGGCCTAAGCTGGCAGGTGGACATCCCTTGAGGGCTCCCGGATTGTGAGAGGGTGCAGGCTGGGCTGAGGGACCCCCCCTCCCAGTGCACGAATTTTCATTCACTGGGCCTCTAGTACTAATTATAAATCACTCAAAGATCAGATTTCTCTGTCTGTGTGTGTGCATCTCGATTTCATCTCTGTCTCTCTGTGTCCACACACACACACACACACACACACACACACACACACACACACAGATTTAGAGAATTTACCTACATTTGTGAACTTGTTATTGAAGGTCTGGCCCTAGGTTTGGATTTAAAAGGACTCCGTTATGATTGAGAAGGAGCATCTTGCAGTTAAGAGCAGGCTCTGGAACCAATTATCTTGTTTTGTAATCTTGTTCCATTGCCTGAAAACAAAGTTAACTTGGGCAAGTTACTTAACCTCTCTGTAACTCAGCTCCCTGATATAAAATGAGGCTACCAACAGTACTTACCTTCAAGGATAAGGATCACATAAGTCAACATGTGTAAATCTCCAGAAGAGTTGCTGGCACCTAACATGCACTAAAGGTATTTTTCACATAAAAAATAAATTAATCCTAATTGTTATAAGAAAATGTCTATACTTAGGTTCATATTAATATATTTTATAAGGACACCAGTTAAATTAGGGTAACATTTCCCCCAGAGTATCATCTTTCTCACATTCATCAGATCAATTTTTAAAACAACTCTCACCTAGCCATTTTGCAGTTAAATATTTCTAGAGGATGTGCTTTACCAAATGAGAAGAAACAACTGAATCAAGTAGTATCAACTCAGTTTTCATACCCTTTTAAAAGCATCTAATATTTTTTCTTAAAAAGAAGACTTGCATGAGGCAATACCACAGTTACTTTCTGAGATGTGGTGTATGCATAAAAGAGGATGTAAATTAGATAAAGTGAAATAAAGAACCAGAGTCAGGCAAACAGCTACCAAATATCAGGTCCTTTTAAGAAAACCACTGTAGCCTAAAACAACAAAATTATAAACTGTTACTAAGTCAAAGATATCAACAGCTGAGTTTGTGTTGTATGTGTGTCTGTGTAGGTATCTGACTGTTGTTCTATGTGTGTGCACTGGGAGAATGATGATTCTAAAGGCTTGTAATAAACAGCATTTGAAAACCTCAGGGTGATAATGAAAATGGAGAAAAGAATGAGCAAGAACATGAGGAAAATATTGAATGAATTCAAGGAATACAGAAAAAGAACCAAGCTAAATTAACTTTATATACTCTAATACCATTATACTATGCATGGAGTCACAAAAATTTTGTTGACAAACTTTATAGAAAATATAAGAATAATAGAATATGATTACTGTAATAAATTGACAGAGATTTAAAAATCATATTGAAAAATTAAGATATGCTTTGATGATGGTTTAGATTATGATAAACTTTTCTGGAAAATATCTTAAAATGTGCAATTAAAGTCTAAACTATGAATATATCTTGTCCTCCCAACTCTATACCACAAAACACATTTAAAAAAAAATATATTTGTATTCATTTAAGAGAGATAGAAACATCAATGCATCAACATCTATTGGCTGCCTCCTGCAAACCCACTCCTGGGTATTAAGCCTGCAACCCTGGGGAAGGAGCCCTGACCAGGAATCAAATCGGGGACCTCTTGGTGCATGGGCTGATGCTCAACCACTGGGAAACACTGGCTGGGCCCAGAAACCCATTTTAAAGTAGCAATTGTCAGTACTATATTTATAAGTATGACAAAGTTTTTTGCAGGTTAATTTTTAATATGTAAAAAATAAACAATTTAAATGAGCAATGACATATTAAATATTAAATTAGTTCTTCAGCATCAATAAAATAAAATCAATTTGACATTATGCTTAGAAAATTTCTAATGACTTGAAACGTGCATATAAATGCAATGGTAAATGAAATTTAAATATATATACTGAATGGTCAGATTATTATGCCCACCCCATCAGTACTTTGTTGGGCCACCTTTTGCCTTCAATACTGCAGCAATTCTTCTTGGCATTGACTCCACGAGATGTTGAAAGGTGATGCGAGGAATCTGACACCATGCCTGATGAATAGCACTGTCCAGTTCTGTGAGATTTGATGGTTGTGGAACCAGCTGCCTGATGGCTCTTTTAACTTGGTCCCACAAATGCTCAATTGGATTGAGATCTGGTGATTGTGGGGCCACCTAAGCAAGGTAAAGTCTCCCTCATGTTCTTGAAACCACTCCTGCACAGTATGATCACCGTGGCATGGCGCATTGTCTTGTTGGAAGAAGCCATCTCCATTGGAATACGCCATCAACATGATAGGATGAACTTGATCAGCAATGATACTTAGGTATGTTGTGCTATTCAGACGTTATTCCACACGAATTAAAGGGCCCAAATCATGCCAGGAAAACATGCCCCAAACCATAACACTGCCCCCACCAGCTTGAAGGGTTGTACTCATCCATGTGGGGTGCATGCTTTCATGCTGTTTCCGCCAAATTTTCACTCTGCCATCTGCATGATGCAACTGGAAATGTGATTCATTGGACCACATGACTTTTTTCCAATGCTCGACTGTCCAATCCTTGTGTTCCTGTGCGAATTGGAGACGTTTTATCCTGGTAACTGCAGACAGCAAAGGTGTTCGAACAGGCCTTCAGCTGCTTTGCTGATACTCATTCCATGGCTCTGAGCGCCAACAATCATTCCACGTTCAAAGGCTGTTAAATCGCGTTGTTTACCCATATCTTCAGAAAAAAATCACTTCTACTGTCGTGTTAAACAACCTGCTTCCCTATTTATAATGGTCTGGCCCTCTAGCAACTTCAGCGCAAAATTATAGCTAATAATCTGGCCACTGTGTGAGTGTGTGTGTGTGTGTGAGTGTGTGTGTGTGTGTGTGTGTGGTGTGTGTGTGTTTGTGTGTATGATTATAAGATTATGGTTATAAATTTTTACTATAAGGTTTCATATGTGTTTGTAAACAAATGTACATATATGACTGAAAGTGAATAAAATGTTCTCAGCAGTGATTACCAATAGTTTTAATTTTCTAAATTACCAATTTTCAGATTTCAGATTACCTCTTTAATGACAAACAAATGTCCAAAAGCCAAAGTTATATATTCCAAAGGTTATATGTGTGGGATTTTATTAAGAGGAAACTTCTGCACATCAAAATCTTAACTACTTTGTCTAACCACATATTTCACCATAATTGTTTAAATGGTAATTTAAATAAATTTTAAACCTGTTTACAAAATTTAGTTTGGAAAATATTTGAAAAATTTACTTATTTCAAAAATATGTATTTACTCCACTCTTTAATATGACCAAGAATATTAAGCTCATATTTGATTCTGTTAAGACATTATGTTAGCTACATAATAATAAAATTTTGCCTTATAAACAAGGGAAATATTTCCTAAAAATGATTAATCAGTTTGGGACAATTCTATTTCTCTCATGCATGTGTGTGCATATCTTCTTGTTCTTCCTATCTCTTTTTTTCTCTGTTAACAAAAAAAAAAAATGTTTCAAATTTTAGATTTGGTTCAAATAATAATTAATATGATATTTTCCAATAATTAAAAAACTATTCTTAGGAAATTTGGGCTCTGAGTTGTTTCTATTTAGTTTTGTAGTATGGACTACTTAGGGCAGGGCTGGGAAATGTCAGTCTGTGGGCCATATAAGGCCCATGAAGTCATTTGGTCTGGCCCTAGCAAGGCATTAGGGATGAGTTAATTAAATATTTGACTAATTTTTAAGATGATAATTTGTGTGGCCTGTAAATTATGTTATAAATATCCAAATGGCTCTTGGCAGAAAAAAGGTTCTTCACCCTTGATTTAGGGTTTGTATTTCTGAATTTTTAATTGAATAAGTCTTCCACATGCAGCACATGATTGAATAACTCGGTAGTTTATGAATATATCCTATATAATAAAGATGGAATATGCAAATTAACCCTCATGCCCTCACAAGATGGCTGCCTACGACCAGGCTAGCAGGGGGGTTAGTGAGGGACGACAAAAACGACTGAACAAGCAGGCTGTGTGGGGCAACCAGGCCTGCGGGGGGAGGGGGGTGCCATGAGGGGAGACCAGGCCGGCAGGGGGGCCAGTTGGGGGCAACCAGTCCAGCAGGGGGGCAGTTAGGGTCAACCAGGCTGGCAGAGGGGGGCAGTTGGGGGTGACCAGGCCATCAGGGGGGTGTGTAACGGGTGACCAGGCTGGTGGGGGTGGGCAGTTATGAGTGACCAGGCCGGCAGGGAGGGGGCAGTTGGGGGTGACCTGGCTGGCAGGGGTGGCAGTTAGGGGCAATCAGGCCAGCACACAGAGGCAGTGAGGGGTGATCAGGCTGGCAGAGGGGTGGCAGTTAGGAATGACCAGGCAGTCTGGCAGGTGAGTGATTAGGAGCCAGTGGTACAGGATTGTGAGCAGGAGTCCGACTGCTGGTTTAGGCCCGATCCCCGGGATTGGGCCTAAACTGGCAATCGGACATCCCCTGAGGGGTCCCGAATTGGAGAGGGTGTAGGCTGGACTGAGAGGACATCCCCCAGCTTGTGCATGAATTTCATGCATCGGACCTCTAGTTTAAAAAGAAAAAGCAGTGGTTGTAGTATTTGAATGGGACTCACAGATATCAATGGAAAGAGAGCATGAGTACTACGCTGATTACTTGAAATACTCAGTATTGCTGCCAAGTTTCTACACATTGTGGGTAATCCCCTTCTCTTCTGAATCTTTAAAACAGTTTCCTAGAAAGCCTAGTGACTTCCTAGGAGCAAAGAAAGAACTAAGTGTGCTTTTAGCCTTCCTCCTTAGGATGCCAATTTCCAAATTACAGGCACCTCCTCTGTTAAGCGTGAAGTTTTCCTGCAGAGTGAAGGGATGGCCTGATCTTTGATTAAGATGCTTTCAAACTTAGATCTCTTCATTCCATTTATTCCTCTATATTATACAAGTTGAAAATAAGTGAGGGGAAATGTTTTCACTGAGACACTTAATTGAAATCCTTAAAATAAGATGAACTGACATGAAAATAGGAATGAAAACATACTTAGAATACATAGAAAAAATTCTGGAGATGTGCTAAAAATGTATGATCTGGCTGGCGGAGTCCAAACAGAAGATAAAGAGATGAAAAATTGCTCAAGAGATAAGTTGGGGTCTTGAGCTTTAAAAATGGAGTGTGATAAAGTTGGTGGAATATTGCATTTAGGTTGCTCCTCCTTCCCCCGTCCCTATCGAAGGAGAGATTAATCCCTCAAAGAGAACATTGCTAACACTTCAAAAATCCAATTTGTGAACAATGTTCAAGTGTCTGGGAATACACATTTATAATCTTAACAACCTAGTCACTCTAAACTTGGAGGAACCTGCCATTTATTTTCAAATATCAGAGAATGTCATATCTTGAGGAGAAAATTAACATCATAAAGGAAAAAAGATTTATGAAAAATTGAAGAAAGAACTGTAAAAGTTATAGGTATTTCTGTTCCTCTGACAATAAATGTTTAGTTGCCTGGCACTGGGGCAAAATATGTTGGGTTTAATACTTTGCTTGAAAGATGTAATAATGACTTTTTCATGCTCTTCATTAAATACTTAAGGATATGAAGAAGCCTGCTTCAAGGAAGACAAAAATTGCAGGAGAGAAAATATCAAAAAATTATAATGAGTATGTTTTGTATTTAAGTATGGGTCTCCATATTAAAATCCATATCCTCAAAATACAAAATTAAAATAATTAAATCTCATAGTCCCTTAAAAATTATTATTACTGTGACTAAATTTTCATTTTCTCATCAGTAAAATGATAATAACAGTCATAGTTGCTATGAAGGTGAATGAGAAAATTCATAGAAGTTGTAGCAGTGTCCTGGCAGAAAATTGGTGCTCAGTAAATGACAGCTATACTACTAATACTTCTAACCATCTCACTATTACCACTATTATCAAAATTAATATAAATAATACATTTTTTCTGTTGCATTTTATAGTATTAACACTAAATTTTATATAATCTATTAACACAAACTTCTATTTGTTTACCTGCCCATAAGAACCTAAATACAACAGATGTTTCAAAACTATTCATTCTTATTTTTCTTTAAATTTTCTATAATATCTGTATTACAAAACAACCTAAATGTCTACAGATGGATGAGTAAATAAAGAAATTATAGAATATATACACAATGGAATGTTATTTAGCCATAGAAAGAATAAATCTTGTCATTTGTGACAACATGGCTGGATCTCAAGGACATTGTAAGTCAGACAGAGAAAGATAAATACCATATGACCTCTCTTATATATGGAATCTAAAACAAACAAGCAAACCCATATCATAGATAAAGAGAAGAGATTAATGGTTGGGGGGAGAGAGACTTGGGGGGAGGGGGTAAAAGGTGAAAAGAAAAAAGTAAATTTAATGCATTACCAAGCAGCAGCAACAACAAAGAAGCGAGTGTGTGTGTGTGTGTGTGTGTGTGTGTGTGTGTGTTGTTTTTTCCCCAAGATACACAAACCTAAAAGTAGGATAAAAGTTACCAGATTATCAGTCTAGTTCAAGTAATTTTCCTCGTTAAATATAATATTACAAAAATCTTAAGCTAAAATATAAACCATATTTTTCAAAATTTTTCATTTTTTCATTTTAGCAAACAGCTTATGGTTACCTATTTTCTGCGTTTTCACCTGGGAATGAATCCTTTCTCTCCAAGACAAACACTGAGACAAGTTAAGCCACTGAAACTATGTTCCTGGTGAGACCTCATCTATGTACAGAAAGGCCCCAGAATGCCCAGGTTCCACCCAAACCTGCACAGAGGAAGGCCTCCCTGGAAAAGGAAGCCTCAGCTAGAAAGTAAATCTGCCCTCAGGATAAATACACTCAGGAATCAAGTAAAATACAAAGTAATTTTGCAGTCTCATGGTGAGGCCACTAGTTTTTGACTCATGAATCAAGCTTACACATGTTAATAAAATCCCATTCTCTGGGATCCCCCAAATCTTTGGGATTTGATCTCATAGTGGGGTGTAGAAAAAGGCATGGCTATAGGAGTGGGGCCCCAGCTGAGGGACAGAACTGCCTTTAACTAAAATAATACTAATAGAACATACCCAGAAATAATTTGGTAAAATAATTTTCTAAAGTTTCTGTGTTGCCATATATAGAAACAGTAAGCATTTTTTAAAGTTTTATCTGTGTTATGAATGGTTTCTTTGAGAAAAGAAAAATGAATGTGTATTATTGACATTTTCACATAAGCCACCAAGTGTTTGAGTTATTAATTATATTGAGCCTCCCACATGGTTTAATTTGAGCATTCATTCTATGTAAGGCACTTGCACACATATGCTATGTACATTTTGATGGTCTGATGAAAGGAACTATGGTGCACGTTAGAAGAATAAGACTCTATATATTTTTTAATATCCTCAGGTTAATAAACAGAGCTACCTTAAGCAAAATATTGAGAAATTAGTGAGAATAAAATAAATAAAAGAGCGATTGTTACTTCCAAGTGATTGGACCAGAAACTAAAAAGTCAAAGTGAATTTCCTCTCTACTCTGCTTTCTCTAATATCTGCCTCAGTTTTCAATGCTATAGACCACAGCATTCTCTGCTCTCATACTTGAAGCTGGCACCCTGCAGTTCCTGAGTTTACAATTTATAATTCAAGCTCATACAGAGAGACCCAACAGTGTCTGTGAAATCCAATTCAGAATATGATTGGCCCAGCATGAAGCAGCAGTTTATCTCTTGTTTGATTAATTGTGATCAAAATGACAGTGTCACATAGTACAACAGTAGCACTTAATCCCTGGGTGTTAGAGAGGCAATTCTCAGGAATAAGAGGTCATTGTGAAATGAAAAATACCCTCAAATTTATCTATATCATCTAACAATACTCTCAGATGGCTACACCAGCTACTTTTCAGAAACTCCTGTCCATGTCAGATACCAATGTAATACTCTATTCGCAATGTGCCCTCGACCATGCTGCACACAATGACCTCGCATTGCCTCACAGCCCAATAACTGTTGGAAATCTTTTGCCACTCTTTGAGTTATATTGAATAAAGGCAAATTAAACACACACACACACACACACACACACACACACACACACACTAAATTTCCTTGTTGGTAGTTCTGTATTGTCATTTGTTAAGCATGGTTTATAGATGCTGATTAATAAGCTATTTATCTTTCACAGACAAGATTCCAATTATGCTTAAAGCATCACCAAAAGACCCAATGATTGGGTGTTCCTAGAAAGTCAATCCAGTGTGAAATAAGTAGTCAGGTCAGTTGTATGTAGTTATATGGAGAGACCAATACAAGCAACAACAGGCACAAAAATCAGCTGAATAGTCAGCTGAATTATTTTAAACAATGAGCCAGATTAGTGTAGAGATAACTATAGAGCTAGAATAGAACATGTACTAGTGAAAATTTTCTAAGATGTCCATCGCAGTGATCTCACTTTGTCTTTTCTGGTTCTAGGTGCACCTTTCTAAGCCCCATCACTTTATTTTGTCTGTTGTCATTTTTGTTGGGTAGTCTGATGACCAGGGTCTTACTGTGTCCCTGCAGCAAATAAACTTGATCATGAGTTATATACATTTGCCTCTCTCTCAGATGGAAAATATGGGCACCTGAGCAAGATAATCTCAAGTTTACTTCAAGGTACCAAAATCTGAGAAAATTCAATAATACTTATAGTTTTAGACTAATATATAAGTACAGCATTTGGCTTTTGATAAGAATAACGTTTAGGATTTCTTTGAGAACCAGGGGAGTGCTATTTGCTTCTGTGAATAGTAAAGCCTGTGTAAAAATTGCATATGTGTTGGACTCCAGAGGTATTTGTCAACAGTAAAACAGGATAATCCTCTGGGGAATATTTACATTTTCAAATAAGAAGCAAGGGGAGAAGGCAATTAACCAAACTCACTAAGTACTTAAAGTGAATTATATGTGATGGTGGCCAATAGCTAGAACAAGTATTTGGACATCGGGGGTTGTTCCAGCTCATATCTCCATTTACATCAACATGTAAAACTGGCTTATAATATTTTGGATGTTTTACAAAATAAAATTCCTCACCTGCAAATTTCATTGTTATGTATCATTAATGCAATATTGATCTATTAAGGCGTATCATGGATTCTTCAGTCATGTCTAAGTTTGAATTGACATTTTAATATGAAACATTGCTGGTATTGTTTAATTACTCCAAAAATCATCTTTGGGGATGAATATGTTGAAGCCTAAATCAGAGAAATAATTATGTTACATGGTAGCTACCTTTGATCCCTTAATTTTGGAGACCTCATAATTAGGAAATATTTTCTTACTTTTCCATATAGGACTGTGACAGTTATCAGTGTATGTCCTCTTAGTTTAAAATCTATACTTTTTTGAGATGATCTTTGTGATGATGATTCTGGGGCTGAATTCTATAAACATTTCTCCTTTGCCAACTAGAGCAATGTTAGGTGCAGGAAGCCATCCATTGTCAACACTATCATGAAAGTGCAACAAGGAACTCAGAAGGAGGGCTGATGGTCCTTGGACGATCAGCAGGGCTAATACCATGCACCAATTGTTCTGTAGAGATAGGGAGGCTTGAAGCAATTTCCTGACCTAATAGCCTCAAAGTAAATTTTTACTGATTTTACTGACCTTTGAGATAGTCTGTCTGCTCCCGGTTTGCCATGCTTAACTGAGGGGAAGATGTATATCTAAAATTGAATAAAAACTGACATGGCTGGGGTTTCAGTGAGCTTCTCCTCTAGAGAGAGGTTTCCACCTGCCCCCCCATGCCTTCTAAATTCATATTTCTTGTCTAATGTTTTCATTTGTGCGTGGCCCCTTCTTCAGATTCTGAACCCTAGCCGTAAATGGATGCGGCAGTTAGGCCTTTTCATAGAAAACAGGGAAGGGTCATTGTGAGGCTATGAAACTAAGATGTCTTTCTCTCCGGCTATTGTTAATGTGTTGTTGTTTTGTGAATATGCCTGCTAGCAGTGGGCCTGTGGGAATGGACTTCATGTCAATGGTCCTTGCAGAGTAGCTTCAGTTCACCTGCTCCCTTCAGCCAGTTTCTCAGACACCCAGCAGACTGTTACTACAGCCAGCTTTGGCCTGCTCTCACTCTCTTGTGAATTTCTCTGTCTTCTGATAGTTCACCCCTACAGTTCTCACCTAGCCCTTCTGTCAACTTCTGCCTCTGGATGACCATGTGTTTCTTTGGCAGCATAACTTCTCTAACAAGTTCAGAATCTCAGCATCAGGATGGATGGAGGTGGGGGCCAGAGGATGTTCTCCTAAGTTCTTAGTTTTTCCCTTGTTCACTCTTTTTCAGCCTTGAAGGCAGTAGGTTCTCCTTGCATTTGCTATTTCTGTATTCCTACAGTCCTCATTTGCAACACTTTTGTTTTATGTAACTATATTTATTTTGCTGATTGCATACAAAGAAAGTACTAGGAATAAAATCAATACTGAAATTTGTTGTAAAAATATGTGAAATGTCTGACAAGTCATGCAATTCACTTTACAAAGTGAAAAAACAGACATTTTGATGAGTGAAATGATTATCTTCCAATTCTCTCTGATATCAAAGCCATTAGTTGCCAGCCTTCATCTTGGATGAAACTCAACTGTTGTTGTTGTTTTTTTAAACAAAACAAAACAAAACAAAAAAATTCTCTTAATGAGGAATGGCTGGGCTGGTGACAGAAATGAACATTAGCCTTCCCTCTTTGCAAAAAATAAATAAATAAGCCCTTGACATGATGAAGTGCTCTGATCAATTCCAGCCTCTCTTTTGTTGTCAAAAAATCTATTGACCTAAGGGGAACCTCTGGCCTTAAAATCCAAAGATTCAGTATTGCTGATTGAGGAAGATCCATTTGTTTTGTTTGTCACTTTTGTCCAAATTAAAGAAAAAGAAACAGGCTGTATTTTTTCCATATCACCAATACAATGTTTTTCCTTCCACTCTTATTACGTGCCCTGAGGGGAAATGGTTTTTAGATAGATCCAAGTGCTCTGATTGGACCCTGCCTATATCTGAGATAATCCTAGACTTACACTTGTGGTGCACTGCAGCTCAAACTAGCGCTCCTCTCTCCTCAGCATGATCTCAAACATTTATCTCAGGAAGGAAAATACAAGATTTCCTCTAGACCACTTGAAGGTATCAGTATTTGAGAGTCAAACAACCTTACTTTCCCAAAGGGAAAATCAATGTTTGGATTAGGATCAATAAGAGCATACATTTAGGGTTCTAATTTAGAACAATCTCAGTATTGGAATTATTAAATGAACTTAACTATGATTGACAATTTTTGCAGGAAGTCAACTTTTAATATTCTATATCACCATTAAATTATTGAACAATAAAGTCCTTTTAATTTAATGAGTTAGCATATATGTTTGCAAGTGTAGACTATCTATATGAAAATTTTATAATTGGATAAAAATAAGTATCTTAAACATAGACTAAAAGGATTTTTCCTTGAAAAAGCTGATAAAATAGGCACACATACAGCAAGATAGGGAATCAAACCATGACCTCCTGGTTCATAGATCGATGCTCAACCACTAAGCCATGCTGGCAAGGCAGAAATAAATACTTTTAAAAAACTACCATCACAAGATGCTACAAAAATAAATGCTATATATTTAACAAGCAAAATGTACAACTTTCTAAAACAAACAAATCTTACCAGACCTAAGATAAACACTAGAAACATATATAGTTATACATATTACATAAATTAATCAATATTTAAAATTCTACTCCAAAAGAAAGCTTCAGACCTTGGTATTTCATCAGCAACTTTCATCAAACCTTCAAGTAACCAGTATTACCAATCTTATGTAAACATTGCGATAATAGAAATAAGTAGAATTTCTCCCATTTTATTGTACAACGCAGGTGCATCTTTAATGCCAAAGCCAGGCACAAACTGTGTGACAAAGTAAAGTTTTTATCTAAGTTCACAAATAATCATAAATGAATATACATGGTGTCCTGAAAAATATCTACACACACTTTGAATAATTATAAAGGCAGTGTTTATTAGAATATATTTTATTTTCAAAATTGAGCTATCAGCTGTTAAAGTGTGCTTACATTGTGGGGGATAACATATATTCTATATAAAATATGAGCAAACTGAATACAATAAACTTTATAAAACAATTATTAATTATGATCAGATTCAATCTGTCTCAGAAATATAAAAATAATTACATAAATATCAATGTTATTAAAACGTTAATATGTTATGGTTGGAAACATAAAATTAACACAAAATACAAAGAATAGTATTTCATTTAAAAATTTTAGTAATTTATTAACAGAAGTGAGGTTCCATACTTTATGAAAATATATATCAAAGGAGTGGGTGAAATGCATTTTTTTAAAAATTATTTTTCTTTATTAAGATATTACATATGTGTCCTTATCCCTTCAGTACCCCCCACGCGCCCCCTTCCCCAATGCCCTCACCCCCCTGGTGTCTCTGTCCATTTGTTAGGCTTATATGCATGCATACAAGTCCTTTGGTTGATCTCTCCCCCTTACCCCCACCCTCCCCTACCTTCCCTCTGAGGTTTGATGGTCTGATCGATGCTTCTCTGCCTCTGGATCTGTTTTTGTTCATCAGTTTATGTTGTTCATTATATTCCACAAATGAGTGAGATCATGTGATATTTATCTTTCTCTGACTGGCTTATTTCACTTAGCATAATGCTCTCCAGTTTCATCCATGCTGTTGCAAATGGTAAGAACTCCTTCTTTTTTACCGCAGCATAGTATTCCATTGTGTAGATGAACCACAGTTTTCTAATCCACTCATCTGCTGATGGGCATTTAGGCTGTTTCCAAATCTTAGCTATGGTGAATTGTGCTGCTATGAACATAGGGGTGCATATATCCTTTCTGATTGGTGTTTCTAGTTTCTTGGGATATATTCCTAGAAGTGGGATCACGGGATCAAATGGGAGTTCCATTTTTAGGTTTTTGAGGAAACTCCATACTGTTCTCCACAGTGGCTGCACCAGTCTGCATTCCCACCAGCAGTGCACAAGGGTTCCTTTTTCTCCACATCCTCACCAGCACTTGTCTTTTGTTGATTTGTTGTTGACAGCCATTCTGACAGGTGTGAGATGGTACCTCATTGTCATTTTGATTTGCATCTCATGGATGATTAGTGACTTTGAGCATGTTTACATATGTCTCTTGGTCTTCCTTATGTCTTCTTTCAAAAAGTATCTAAGTAGCTCCATTTTTTGATTGGGTTGTTTATCTTCCATTTGTTAAATTGTATGAGTGCCCTATAAATGTTGGAGATTAAACCCTTATCGGTGATAACATTGTCAAATATGTTCTCCCATGCAGTGGGCTTTCTTGTTGTTTTGTTGATGGTTTCTTTTGCTGTACAGAAGCTTTTTATTTTGATGTAGTCCCATTTGTTTATTTTCTCTTTAGTTTCCATTGCTGTAGGAGCTGTATTGGTGAAGATACTGCTTCAGCATACATCTGAGATTTTGCTGCCTGTGGATTCCTCTAAGATTTTTATGGTTTCCCGTCTGCTGCTTCTCAAATGGGGGTGGGCTGCTCATGGAGCTTCTGCTCCTGAAACCGGGGCAGGCTGCTGGCATGACTGCTGCTCACGCGGTAGCAGTGCCCTGGGCTAAAGTGTTGGGCCGCCAGGAGGGGAGCACGCTTCGGAACTCACAGGAGCCCGTGCCCAGAGTGGCTTCTCAGTGACCGTGGGACCTCAGCCAAGGCAGCAGGTTCCTGGTGGGGGTGGCTGTAGAGTCCCGGGTGTTAGCTGAGGGCACCCTGGGTGGAAGTGAGGCTGGGCTCCCAGTCACAGCAGCTCTTTGCTTCAACGAGGTGCGACCTATGTGGAAGAGCCAGCCACTCCGGGACTGTTTACAATGGCAGTAGAGGCTGTCTGTTTAGGTGAGCCCAGTCAGCCTGCTCCCGAAGGTCCTGTGGGATCTAACTGTGCCTCACTCACTCACACACACACACACACACACACACACACACACACACACACACCACGTCCACACACTCCTTTTTTGCTCCCTCACTCATGCTCTCTCCCTCACTGCCACCTTCTTCCTGCCTCTGTAGTTGAGTCTGGAGTGTTATTAACTCATTTGTGGATGGAGTCTCCTTTCCGGGTGTCTGGTTATGTGACTCACTCTCTACCACATTGGCCAAGCAGGATAAAACCTCGACAAGACACGACACCACGGGAACAAAATACAAATGTACTCATGACACCGATAACCCCAATATAAGTGACCACTATAGAAAAGAGAATTAGGGGAGAGAAAAGAGAGCACAAATAATATCGAAAAGAAAAAAAAATGATATAAGAAAAAAGAAAAAGAAGAAAAAGGAAGCAAAACATACAAACACCAAATATCCAGTAAAGAGGGTGGGGGCAGAATCTTATATACAGAAAGTAAGGTTAAGGAAGTGGATGAATATGGGGAGGACCTCAATTCACTATAGAGTAAGTAGAAAGAGGATGAGTGGATAAGAAGAAAGAGAAAGAGAAAAAAATAATAATTGGAAAAATAAGATAAAAAATTAGAATGACGAAAAAATAATGCAAAAAGATGGAGACTGCAGGGAAGGGCTATCTCTTCAGGAGAAAATGGCTACTACCTAGGTCCCGTGCGTCAGGTATGACTCAGCGCCAGACTCGCGGCTACCTCTCCCCAACCCTCTCCTCTCCCCAGCGTCTCCCCAGACGCCACAAGTTCGTATCTACACCTGCACTTCAGCCACGGGTGAGTGTCTGTATTTGAAGGGTCCTAAGAACTAGGTTCAGTGAACAAAAGCAAAGACCAAAAAGAGGCAAAAGAGCTGCACCACTGCGAGACCCTCTCCCCCCCCCAACCCCCCCTCGGCACGATGTGGCCTGGGCAGCCATCTAGGCTGCCCCCTCTGGGCTCAGTCTTTTGTGTCTGTGAACCCAGACCTAGAATTCCCTGCCCCAAGCAGTCCTGTGGACCTCCTTTCCACAGTCAGACGCTACACCTGTTCCAAGGGACGTGGCCTTGGTGCCGCACGGTTTCCCTCTGACCCTCTGGGCTCGGAGGTCTCACAGTTCTATCCAGCCCAGATCCCTGGTTTTACCATCCTCCAGGTGTCCTCTGCCCTTCACGGCTGCGATTTGTCTCATTAGCTGTGTCTACTTCACCAAATTCGGGGTGGATGTTATTCAATTTAGTTTCTCATTCTATCTGCTCTAGGACAAGGCTTGGGACACATCCATCTATTCTGCTGCCATTTTGTCTCTCATGAAATGTACTTTAAATTTAGAAATTAGGCAACAACTCCTTACTAGGTATACCAGTTAACAATGCAGATTTTTTTTCATTAGATGGAGTTACACATATATTGATATATATGTGATTTGATATGTATGCTATTTTGTTGTATTGACAGCAAGCTTTAAAACTTCATATGTCAAATTTTCTGAAGGTGTTAACATCATAGATATTTTTATGCTTAAAAATGTCGAATTTCGTGCTGAAAAAAAGAGCATTCACGGGAAGTTTTAATTCATTATTTTGAAGAAAAAGTTATCGTATACTTTGGGAAGCTTAAGGTGAACATGCTCCATCTCAAGATACTTGTGAACGCTGGTTTAAATGCTTTAAAAGTGATGATTTCAATGTGAAAGACAAAGCACATCCAGGTCAACCATCAACGTGGACTGCAAGGTCAGATCACTCAGAAAGAAGACAATGCTCTGCGTTTGGTGGGATCAGGAAGCTGTGGTGTATTATGAGCTTCTAAAACCAGGGGGAACCATTAATACTGATCACTACCAACAAAAAATAACCAATTTGAACCACGCTTTGATCGTAAAACCACCAGAATGTGCCAGAAGACACGGCAAATTAATCTTGCTTCATGATAATGCACCATAACACACTTTAAAACCAGTTAAAAACATGTTAAAAGATCTTGCCTGGGAAGTATTAACCCACCCAGTATATTCACCAGACCTTGCTCCTTCAGATTACCACTTGTTCTGATCGATGGCACACGCACTTTCTGAGCAGCACTTCAAAATGTACGAAGAAGTGAAAAAATTGGTTCTCTGAATGGTTTGCCTCAAAACAAGAAAAGTTCTATTGGGACGGTATCCACAAATTACCTGAAAGATGGGGGAAATGTGTAGCCAGCGATGGACATTACTTTGAATAGAGCACTTTTGATGTTTCCCTGGAAATTATTGTGTTTTCATTGATTACAAAAGCCGCCATTATTAACCAGTACACCTAGTATGTTGAGAAATGTAATACAGACACATAACTCATGAAGTAAAAAAAATATTTTGAAAAAGAAAACACAAAAAAGTGATTTTTCTTCATGCCCATAGTTACCCTCAAATGAATTTCAAGAAACTTTGTAGAGAATATTTGTAATATGTGAGATCATAAAAATATTTATATCCATAATTTATTATGTCTAAAACATCCCAATAAGAAAAATTTGTTATTCTTATTTATATAACATACATAATAAAAAACAAAAAATCAAATAAAAATTTAAGAGGTATAACATGGAATTTTAATAAAAGGTGTAGAAGAACTTTTTTGATAAATTTATAAAACCTACATAAAAACACCTATAAGAGGATATAAGTAAATGTAGCAATGTATAAATTGTATACAATTTTTAAAATATTTTTTTATTGATTTTAGAAAGGAAGGAAAAGAGAGAGAAGAATAGAAACAGCAATGATGATGCCCTAACCGGTTTGACTCAGTGGATAGAGTGTCGGCCTGCGGACTGAAGGGTCCCAGGCTTGATTCCGGTCAAGGGCATGTACCTTGGTTGCGGGCACATCCCCAGTAGGGGGTGTGCAGGAGGCAGCTGATCGATGTTTCTAACTCTCTATCCCTCTCCCTTCCTCTCTGTAAAGAATCAATAAAATATATATTTTAAAAGAGAAAGAAACAGTAATGATGAGAGAGAATCATTGACTGCCTCTTGCATATCCCTTAATGGGGATCACCCCCACAAACTGGGCATGTGCCCTGTCTGAGAATCCAACCATGACCGCCTGGGTCATAGGTTTGATGCTCAACTACTGAGCCATGCCAACCAGGCTAAATTCTATACAATTTTATTTAAATCCCTCCATTTTTTTTTATGAACTGACATACTATTCCTAAAAATATATTTAAAAAATAGCAGACCATAAAGAACAGGAACAAAAATAAAGTTGGAAGAAATACTAGCAATGAGGACTGTCTTTTCCAAATACCTGTAGACATTATTGACCAACAGAACACCCATAAACACAATCACTTTTATATGAAAGTATGATATAGGACAAAGGAGGCATTGCAGAAAATAGCTCATCATAGACTTTGGGATATGTGATATTGGACCAATTGCCTATTTGTGGAGAAAGATAAAATAAAATCCTTAACTTGTAGCATATAAAAATGAAAACTCAGGATTGAAGACATGAATGTGAAGAACAAAACTGCATAACTATTTAAATATATGTAATATGCCAATAACAAAATTTCTAAGATATAAGTTTTCATAGAGTGAGATTTTCCCCCTTACTTGAAAGAATTTAGTGGTTGTTTTCACATATTTGCCCCTTCCACAATCACAGATTCTAACAGTTAGATTAATATCATCAACAATAACTGGTTACATATTTGGTAATATTTCTTCCATTTTTTACAAAAATAGCTATAAAGAAATGTTATATGAACAAACACTATTAAAATGGCACATCTTCAATGTTGTTGTGAAGAACTGATACTATTTTTCAAGTATACATGATAGAGCAGTCTAATTTGGTCATGAAAAATTCTCTACAAGTGTATATTTGCAATTATAATCCTTATATCTAGCAGAGTGACATGGCCTTTCTAGTACTTCAAAATATAGTTATACATTAGATAATGGAATATTTTATAAATATATGCCTTACCCTCTTACATTCAATCCATTGCATGGGTCTATCTTATTTCAAAATTTGTTTTATTTATTTTTTCCTGCTGCCAGTACTCACAGGCTATAGTGTGATGGTTTAAAATTGAACTATGTATAGAGTTTATACATAGAATAATCTATGTATATATATGGATCTGTGCATTTGTGTGTGTCTAGATAGATATTCACTTAGTGAGGTATATATGTATATGAGTGTATATATGCTAAGTGAACATTATATGAATATATTCACTAAGAATAGTACCCTTCCCTTAGTGCTCTCCCAGAAAATTGCCTAAAGGTTTATTGGCTTCAATGGATCATTATTTCACTCCCTAAAGTATGCCTTTCTGACAAAATTTTTTTCTCTATGGAACATGAGAAATAGCTATCTGTTGCCTAAAATTAATTTCTTCTTTCAAGGCACATAACTAAGCTACATTTTTCAACCAGGGGACTGAATTCCAACCAATGGTTTTTGAGCAAAAAGCGCATGAGGCTTTAAGTACTGGTTAGTAAAAAGCCCCCATGCTTGTGCCACTTTAGGTTTCTCCCTTCCAGTTGATAATCTTAAGGGTAAAATTACAAGCCATGATATATAGGGTAACACAACATCCATTATTATGGGCCCCAAATGAACATTAAGAGTATATCTGCTCAAGTGTATAATGTTATATGAGAAAGAATTACACTAGTTTTAGAATACACAACATTTAGTTACTGTATTAGTGAGGTTCTTCAGAGAGACAGGAATTTATCTATTATAGGAATTGGCTCATGAAATTATGGAGACTGAGGACTCACACATCGGCTGTCTGGAAGCTGGAGAACCAGAAATGTCGGTGATATAATTTAGTGCAAGCCCAAAAGCCTTAGAACCAGGGAAACCAATGGCTTTTGAGTCCCAGTTTGAGTCTAAAGGCTCAAGAATGCGGAGCAGGGTGGGAGTGTGGTGGTGTAAGGCAGAGAACCAGGAGAGCAGGAGAAGATGGATGTCCCAAATCAAGCAGATAGCAAATGTTCTCCTTCTCCACCCCTTTGTTCTATTAATGTCCTCAAATAATTGGACAATGATCACCTGCATTGGCGCAAGCAATATGCTTTATTCAGTCTACAGATTCTACTGCTAATCTCTTCTGGAAACACTTGCACAGACACACCCAGAAAATACGTATTACTTGCAATTTGGGTATCCGTTAGCCAAGTCAAATAACTGTGTAAAATTAAACATCACAGGTACTATATTTTACCAAAATCTAGGTTATTTAAACAAATACTACTGTTCCCAGTACAAAAAACTTTCAGTAACACCTAATTGGAATTTATAATTAAAAATCAAGATATTATTGTTCAATTCTGATTGTCACATTTGAACAAAGCATATACTAATGAGCACCCATTCAGGTATATAATCAAATGGATAATAGACATAATAAAATATTTGTGAACTGATGACTATTCAATTTAAAGACAAAGCTTACAGAACTCATGATTCTTTTACTCATTCATCCAAGTTTAATTTTGACTGCTTATAAATTTTAATTTCTAATGCTGGAATTGAAAATATATTTAAATAATGTCTTTGTACCCCAAAGGCAAGTGAGTAGAATAAGATTAAATACACAAAGAAAATAAGTTGTAATAGATAATCTAAGTTATGCAGAGAAATACATCTTGGTAGAAGTAATGATTAACACAGCCAGGTTTTGAGGTTTGAGGAATTTTACATAGGTAATATTTGAGTTTATCTTTAAGTATATATAACTACATAAGCCAAACTAGGACTAGATGGGCCATTGAAACAGAAAAAAAAATACATGAAAAGTATAAAATAGTTTTCTTCAAATGTTTTTAAGAGCTGTTACATGGAAGAAAGCACAAAATTGTTTTCTTTCTTCAGGAATATCAGCAAAGGCATTTTCTTTGGAAGATTGAACAAAAAATGTGTAAAGCCAGTCATTTTCATGGTACTAATACTGGGTTTGGTATATGAACACAAATGGCTTAAGAAAAAGACCCCCCCAAAAAAAACACACCCACCAAAAGTGTTTTCCCAGATGATAGAAACAAAGTCAAGTGGGAAATTGAACCTGAACCTGATTATTCAACAAAGGAGCCAGGCAAATGCTAAATATGGGCACCTATTTGTGGAATGAGAAGTGAAGAACAATTTATTTTAAGAGTAAGATCAAGGCAAATAAAAAGATGTCAGGTTTGATTAATTCTGGACAGTGAGTAAATACTAAGGACTAATTGGCTTTCAGGCACTACCAGTGAGAGCTAGGTAAAAAAATAGTCTCATCAATGGGCCATATTAACCCAGAGTTTAGAGCAACAGATAGTCTTTGAATATAAGAATTTTTATCTTTTAAAATGAGTTTTCTATTCCCTACAATACATTCCTGTAATGATTTTAATCGCGACCCTCAAAAAAGATATATTGGAGTCCTAACTCTTTGTATCTTTGATTATAACTTTATTTGGAAGGGTCTTTACTGAAGTAGTCAAGTCAATAGGGTGGGTCCTAATCCTAAATAATAAAAGCCTAATATGCAAATTGACCAAATGGTGGAATGACCAGTAGAACAACCGGTCACTATGATGTGCACTGACCACCAGGAGGCAGATGCTCAATGCAGGAGCTGCCCCTGGTGGTCAGTGCGCTCCCACAAGGGGAGTGCTGCTCAGCCAGAAGCTGGGCTCATGGCTGGAGAGTGCAGCGGCAGTAGTGGGATCCTCTGCTGCCTCTGTGGCAGCACTAAGGAGCAGCAAGCCAAGTGGTAAGATGGTAAGGAACGAGGGGTCCTGGACTGTAAGAGGATGTCCTACTGCCTGCTTAGGCCGGCTCAGCAGGCAGACATCCCTCGAGAGGGCATAGGTCGGGCTGAGGGACACACCCATCCCCTGTGCATGCATTTTTGTGCGCCGGGGCTCTAGTCAAATATAATTGGTATCACTATAACAAGTGCAGATTTGGACAGAGAGACAGAGATGCACATTGGGACCACACCATGTGAAGAAATAAGAGATTGGAATGATGTATCTACAAACCAAAAAATCCAAAGAGTGAGAGCAAACCACCATAAGCTAGGGAAGAAGAGTGGAACAGACTCTCACAGCCCTCAGAAGAAACCAAACTTGCCTACACCTTAATTTCAAACATCTAGCTTTTAAGCTGTGAGATAATAAATTAGAGCTGCTTAAACCTTTCAGTTTATGGTAGTTTGTTATGGCAGTGCTAGGAAACTAATGTAATTATACTTCATTGGGGATTTAACTTAACATTTGCAATGTAATCTGTAAGGCACATTCCTATCATGTTATTTGTTATAACTTTAAGGTATATTAAGTGTAGTAATTAGCACAAATAAAAAGTCTATAATTTGTTTAGAATTTTGTATAAATGGAATCATGAACTATATAGCAATGTTTTTGAGATTTATCTATCAATAGCTATTTCTGTATTTTTTTCTTTCTATTTTTTTCAATTTCTTTGTAATTATTTATATATTAGAATCCATAATAATTTCATAAAAAGAGTTGGTCAGTCATCTCTTGTCTTCTTTCTCTGAAAATATTTGTGTAAAATTTGTATTATTTGTTCCTTAAATGTTTAATAAAATTCAAGAAAAGCAACTAATAAATAAATTATGAGTGAATATTCAAATTGAATAAAATGACACAAATTTCAAAAGACATACTGCTTACTAGTGAAATAAAATCATCACAAAAATGTCTGGAAGATAAATTTAAAATATAGTGCTATGAATAAAAGATAATATATAAATTTATTTTGTATGAATAGAACATTCATAATTCTATTAGTGTAAAGAAACATAAAATAAATGAGCAAAAAATGAATTGTAAAATAATTGATCTTACTCACCAATAAAAAACTTAAAAATAGACCTTAAAAATACATTTTTATCATTTACCTATATTTCTCTATGTCAAAATATATGTTCACATTCCATCTATAGCATATGAAAGAGTCTTTTTTCCATGCCAACAATAATCTTAATTATCTTTACCTATCATATATGAATAGGCAAAGATAAGCAAAGGTAATTGAGATTGTGAAGAGCCAATGTTCAAAAGGAATGATAGATTTATAATAAAGTTTGTTGGTACTCAGAATACATCATTTTTCCATCTTTATTTTTTAAATGTATTATCTATGGAGAAAATAAAGATTCTTCAGTAACATAAATATAATATTTCTATTCTTATATGCTTTCTCATCTGATATCTATAAATCAGTCATGAATTCATTTCAGGGAATACTTACAGCAAATCTAGTCAACAATACATATTCACTAATGTAAAAATCATCTTAAAATCTTGTGTTCTTGTTATATAAAAATTATTTTCTTCTTCTTTTCATGATAGTCAATTTGGAAAGAACTCATAATTTAGAAAACAAGGAAAGTAATGAAGGTTATGTAGTATGTATCAGTAAATGGGTTGAAACTGTTTTTTGATTGAACCTTTCTTTATAAATATGATTTGGGATTTCTATAGGGCATATTGCAAATGCCACCCAGTGCATTC
Organism: Myotis lucifugus; assembly: GCF_000147115.1. NCBI lineage: Eukaryota > Metazoa > Chordata > Mammalia > Chiroptera > Vespertilionidae > Myotis > Myotis lucifugus. Next base: position 775,358 of record NW_005871183.1, on the reverse strand, counting down.
AGCAAATGTTACCTTCTAACGCAGAATACAACTCAGGCTACAAATGTGATTTGAGTAAAAAGGAACCATGAGGGAATAGCTCGTAAATGACACTGTGGCTTTTCGGTCTTGATTGATTTCAATACTGAATTTGAAAACAATATTGCTGCATTTGTAAACCAAGTTTACTTCTAGTTTTATATAACCATTAAGTGTTTTCCTTTAACATTCAGTAAATTATTGCTTCTTCCACTAGAGTCTGTATTTCATTTTTGTACTATAATAGATTTTAATACTCTGGATAAGCAGCCCTGAAATCCTAACTGTTCCTGTGGGCAATGAAACTTTGCAATGAAACTTGATATTCAAGAATCCTTGGCCAGGTCAGTGTAGCTCAGTGGTTGAGCATCGACCTATGAAGCCACAGTTTCATTCCAGGTCAGGGCACATGCCCGGGTTGCAGGCTGGATCACCAGTAAGGTGAGTGCAGGAGGCAGCCAATCAATGATTCCCATCATTGATGTTTCTATCTCTCTCTACCTTCCTCTCTGAAATGAATTATCTTTATGTAATTTTTTTAATTCCTTTAGCAGGAATCTCTCCCTCCTTTTCCAAACTTTTGTATTCTTAATACTGTTTCTGACTGATTTTACCATCAAAGATAAGGATATAGAAAATCCATTAAAGTTTACTTTTGCATTTACTTCTAATCTCCATTATCTATCTATATATAAGGCTAGTATGCAAAGTGTCCCCTCGGATGTTTGACTGGGAGACTAACAGTTTGATCACTTGCTATGACTGTACTGACCACCAGAGGGCAGCACGGAATGAAGGAAGGTCCCAGCCAGCAGCCAGAAGGAAGGCCTCAGCCAGAAGGAAGGCCTCAGCCAGCAGCTGGAAGGCCCCAATCTGCCCTGATCACTGGCCAGGCCTAGGGACCCTATCCGTGCACAAATTTTGTGCACCAGGCCTCTAGTTGATTTTATAATAACAAAGGATCATATCTACAAAATTTATACAGTGACAAAATTTTTAAATGACAATTCATGCAAAATATAGAGATTCGGTAAATAAACTAACCAAATTATTCAAAGCCATATCCTCTCTAAACCATCTCCACAGACAATTCTTACTTATGATTTTTCTCATTTATATTCTGTTATCACAGTACTCAATTAGAGTAAAACAATTTGAGTATTGCTTAAAAAATTCCACAAGAATTAGAATAACTCAAAAAATTTGCATTACTCTAATCTAACTTCTAGTAATAATTCAATGATATGAGCCACACTTAGGTAATTAAATTAAGATCAACATCCTGAAATTCACATATTGCTATGTGCTATACAACAGATGGATTGATAGTGGCTTAGGAATGCCACTCAAAGACATAATCAGATAGCTTAATACTCTTGTCTCAGAAAAATCTCTGAGCCTCTTATTTATATAATCAACTACCTTCACCCTATGTTTAATTATTTCTTGCTGTTACTGAGACTGCTTGATGGTCCTTGTACATGACTCTTTCCATCCTTAAAGACAGCAAAGATGTATGGGCCCTACCCTTTTTATTTTTATTTTTTGTTTGAATATCTCAGGCTTCTCATTCTGCTATTAGCTGGAGAAATATGTCTGCTTTTAAAGGGTCCATGTAATTAGATTATACCCACAAGGATGATTTCCCTTTTGATCCATTCAGTGTCAACTGATTGGCAACATTGATTACATCTTCAAAATCTGTTTTGCTATCTAACAACAGATAATCATGGGCACAATGTCCCTATACTTATGGTCATAGAAACTAAGGTGAAAAATCTTAGGATTTGCCTACCCCAGGAGTTGATTTTCCATCCTCTACTTGGCATAAAAAGGCAATGCTCTAATTCTACTGCTAGTGTAATGTCAGCATACCTAAACAGAGTGTTGGTTTTCAATTCTTTGCCACAGAAGCAGGCAGCATTCTAATTCACCAGCCAGAGTACTTTCATGGGTGTTCCTCAGAAAGCTGAGTCACCAACTACATGCAGCAGCAATGAGACTTGGCAAGGTGGAAGGAGACAGCCTAGTCAGCACTCCACTTAACCTGTCCTGGTGGAAGCAGGAACTAGTGAGGAGCTGAGCCTTCACTCTCATCCAGTAACCAGGATGAATGAGGTGTTGTGAAGCAAGGCTACTTAGCACTCTGATATCCCGCATACCTCACCTTGGTTGTCAGCAGAAAACAAAGGGAAGCTATACCTCCATGCCCATCTAACATCAAAATACCCTAAACACAGTAATGACCCTGATAAAGAAGATTTATAGGATCAGAGTGTCACAATGAAATACCCAAGGTATCCACAAAACGATGAAAAGTCACTCTTCATGTGAATAATGAGGACAATCACAACTTCTATAAGAGGATACAATCAAGAAACATTAACATTGAAATTACTGAGATGTTGGAGTTACCTGAAAAAAAATTTTAAAGTAGCAATAATAAAAATGCTTTAAAGAGAAATTATTAACACTCCTGAAGCTAGTGAAAAAAATCTTGGCTAAGGAATTGAGCATTATATATTAAAAAACAAAAATATCATAGTTCTGAAAAATATCCTAGAAAATGAAGAAAAAAAGAAAAATACACCTCTATGCATGGGCTCAATAACAGACTGGAGATAAAACAGAAAAAAAAATGTACACAAAAGTCATATGAATAGATATTACCCAATCTGAATAATATGAAAAAACAGAAAGAATATAGATTAATAAAAGAAAAATCAAGGACCATTAGACAAAATCAGGAATATCTATATAATATTCATATCACTGAAGTCTTGGAAACAGAGGAGAAAGAATGTGATATTCATACAAGAAATTTAATGGATCTCAAGGGAATTAGACAATCTTAAAAGTTCAGATATTGCATTGTTCCATTTCTTTGGCATTCCTGAACAGCAAATTTATAGAGATAGACAATAGATTGGTGATTTCAAGAGGTCAGAGATGGAGGTGGTAGAAAGTTCAGGCATGACAATAAACGTCTAGCCTGATAGTGTGGTGGTGGCAAAGTTCTGTGCCTTGAGTGTGGTGGTTGTAACACCAATGCCTGCATGTGATAAAAATGCAGAGCACTACATAAACCATAAACCTCCCACACAAAAATGACCGTGTGTATTAAGTTCTATAGAATATATATCAATTTCAATCTCTCAGTTTTGAGGTTGTACTTGGTTATTTAAGTTATTAACCAATGGGGACACCTGGGTGCAGCATGCATAGAATCTCCCTGTACTTACTTGTTGTTTAGTTTTTGTGACTTACTGTGAATGTATACTCATATCAAAATAAAGAATATAAAAATTGATTGAATAAATATTTCTATATAATTTGGTCTATTCTCTATACCTCAGTTTAATTTCTTTAATGTATTCTAAATGTATTCTAACTTGGTCATAATATTTATCGTGACTTTGTTCTAATAAACACCCTGAGAGCCTATCTATGGCTTGCTCTTTTCCTTACACTGCTAACAAGATATCTCACTTTTATCATTTGCATCCCATTCCTATTTATTTTTAATTTTTCTCTTCCAGCTACTTAGTGATAGGGTTATAATAATGAGGAAAAAAATGATGCCAAGAAAATCCATTTCAAATGCCTAAGTCTATCTGTATAACATGGTAAGTGGGACACTGGATCTCTAGTGAATCTAGATGGCCCATTGCCATCTAGAATAGATCATTTGGGATTTCTAGAGTTGACTCGTATCCTATTTTTCTTTTTTAAACTAGAAAACAGTGATGCTTACCTTACCTTATGAAAATTTTTTAAGAAGCAATTACTAAAATATCTACTGAAGTTTTAAAAGTCTGCACATAGTTTTTATAGCATGCTATGACAGGGAGGAATAAATACTGGCATCATACATACATGTAGAGTCTAATACAAAAAGAAATTGATAGAGATATGTACATTAAAAGAAAGTAATTATGATAATTTAAAAGATAGGCATAACCAATAGAATAGAATATAGATTAAGTAAAAAATCTGCAGTGTCAGGAAAGAAATGAAATTCAACAACATTTTTAAGTAATTTATAATCTAAACTCAAAGTATCCAGTTCCTAAACTCTGGTCAACATCTAAATTTAAAATAATCACTAAATCAATAAAAATATGTTTAGAAGAAAATCTTTAACATTTTGTATTTTTATGCCAACAAATAATGAAATCTAGGGTAATTTGGCAAATCTTTTTTGAAGTTAAGTACACCAACACAATGCACATAGAAGTAAATATACTCAGGAACAATCAAATCCTTTGAGAGTTTTAAATATTCTACGGTAAATTACCGAAAAGGAAAGTTAATGATTTTACAATACATCCTGTTATTTATATTTGATGACTTTATTTTTAGTTTGTTTATTGGGTGAACATAGCAGTGCCCTCAAGTTGTATTACTGAGGAAAAAGTTGAAATCTTCAAAAGATCAACGCTTTATAAAGTATTATTAACTTTACAAAGGCAGGGAACAGTATGAAAATATCTTTATATAGTTACAAACAAAATATTCAGCTAGAAAAATATTAAAAATAGAAGCTAACAATAAATTACTACAGTAAAAATATATATAATTAAACTTTTATGTCATTTCTGATAAAGCAATTCACGTAGAAAAATAACTTCAATTAAAATTATATAAAACTAGAGGCCCGATGCATGAAATTTGTGCCAGAGAAGGCCTTCCTTCCCCTGGCTGTTGGCACTGGCTTCCCTCTTGTACCTGGGACCAGGGGTTTCCTCCAGCCATCGGCACCCAGGACCCAGCCTTCTTTCCCAGCCCTGGATTCATCTGAAGGTCGTCCGGAAGGACATCCAGTCTAATTAGCATTTTATGCTTTTATTATTATAGATATCACTGCATTTAGATATGGTGTTTTATTATTATTATTTTCATATGTATGTAAGGGTCATAATTACTTGTAACCTATTAATTAAATATAAATATATATTAATTTTTAAAATATTGTGTATTATTTATACTGTATTGTGACACTTAAAACCTACCTTTCAGTCTTGCTGACTGAATTAAATCTTATACTTCAATGGGTTTAAAATGTAGGCATCACCTGAATGAATGTTCTGAAAAAAACAGAAGAAAAACACCTGAGACAGAAGGCTGTGAGGAGAAAACTGGAAAAAATCATATAAACTGTCAGCATCTAAAAAGCATGTTCAGTGCTTTTGACAAGTAGGTCAATGGTGAATATGCACCTTTTGACTTTTGGACTTAAAATATATATATAGTCAGCAAGTTGGCAGTTCTTATGACTATGTAATTCCATGAGAAACCAGGAGAAGTTTCTTGTCTTTTACATTAAGCTTTACATTTTCAGAAAATCTCAGAACACTTGAGCCTAACCTTCATACTCTCATGGGTACAGGCCCGGTTGATTCTTAAAATAATTAATAGTTTTACAATAATTTAACAGGAATGAGAGACTCTCAGAAATTTACCTTATTTTATTCAGATATAGCTCAATTTTTCTCCACATAAAAATTTCTACTATCTTATAAATTAGTAGAGATATTAACACAATATTTAACATACCAAGCAGAAAGTCCCCCAAATTGCCAGGTACTGTAATAAAAACATGCTAGAAAAGCCGATACTCTAACCATGTTAAAATATCTATATAGCTTTATTCTCTAAGATAAACATTTTAGAGGGTAAACTATGCTTTAAAATATGGTAAACATCAGCTATTGAGCAATTGAAAATATCACTAGTCCAAAATGAGTTGTGCTTAAGTGGAAATACATACCATATTTGAAAAACTTAATATAAAAAGAATGCATGAATTGCATTTATAATTTTATAGAAAATAAATGTTGAAATAATATTTTTGAACATATTGAGTTGAATATATTATTTTTAAAATATATTTTTATTGATTTCAGAGAGGAAGGGGGAGGGAGAAGAGAGGGAAACATCAATGATGAGAGAGACTCATTGATAGCCTGCCTCCTCCAAGCCCCTGAGCCCGCAACCCGGGCATGTGCCCTTGGCCAGAATTGAACCTGGGACCCATCGATCCGTAGGCCGATGCTCTATCCACTGAGCAAAACTAGCTAGGGCTTAAATATATTATTAAAATTAATTTCACTTTTTATCAATCAATTAGAACATTTATATATATATATGTATATATGTGTATATATATATACACATATATATGCATATATATATATATATCCTATCTAATAGTCAAACATGGTAATTTACCATACCTTCGCTACGCCTCCCATTGGCTAATCAGTGTGATATGCAAATTAACCGCCAACAAAGATGGCGGTTAATTTGCATATGTAGGTTCCAAGCGGCGGAGGGAAGACTGAAGGCGAGCTGGAGCAGCAAAGACAGAAGACAGAAGGCGGCTCGGGCCGGAGCAGCGGAGATGGAAGACTGAAGGCAGCTCCAGCCAGAGCGAAGGCCTAGGTCCCGGGTGCCGGAGGAAAACCTGTGCCAGCAGCCAGGAGAAGGGAAGGCCTATTGCACGAATCTCTTCATGCAACAGGCCTAATATATATATATACACACACACACACACTATACATGTGCATTTATATATATACTAGTGTTTTGGTGCATGGATTCATGCACATTGAAAGTGAATCTGGTGTGGGTGAACCAGATTTGGGGTCAACAGGGACCCAACAGCAACCTAACCTACCTGTCAGAGTGTCATCCCCCTGGTGGTCATTGTGCATCATAGCTACTGGTTGAATGGTGGAACAGTTGAATGGTCAAACGGTCGCTTAGGCTTTTATATATACAGATGGCTTTTTTGTGACTCATTTTTTATTGAGCTTCATTACTCTACAGAATACTCATAATTCTTCCATTTACTAGCTCCTTTGATGTTGTAAAAATATATCTACGTTCAGCAATAAGAGGTCATATTATCTAAATTGGCTGCCAACTGATGAGGTAGTCACTTTTCTCCCAGCTTTGAGAATGGATCCTAGCCTGCTCACACTAATGGCATCCTCCCAATCACCATAACTCTAGGAAACAATAAGCAAGTAGTATGTGATGTTTCCATATTTCATTTTTGCTCTTGTACAAAAATTTTTTTTAAATTTTATTTGTTTCCCACTATGAACTCCCAAGCATGAAACACTTCTGTCTTCTTCCATATCAAAGAGGTGAGATTGAATTTGCACATAATAGATGTGAAATAAATATATGTTGAATGAATGTCCCTAAATCTATTTTACTTGGAATATTACACATTTATCTTCTTATTAGATTATTCCTGCTCACCATCACTAGAAAGTAAGGTCTTTAAAGGCAAGAACTTGGTCTATTCTAATAATTGATATCATATATTCCTAGAATCTAGAATAGCACCTGAGACAAACTGATGCTCAAAAGTGTTGAATAAATGAAAGTAAATCTTTTGAGAAGGACTAGAAAGCTAAGAGTCAGTTCCAGATGGCAAGACAAGTACCCTTCTTTTCTGTTTCTTTCCATAATGTGATTTTATTTCCCAGATCATACTAGTTAAGAAGATACCTCTCAAACTTTCCCTTCTTGGTAGTGTTATAGGCACCTCTCATCCACAACAGAGAGGTATTACCGGACAGGACAGCCCCCTGAGTCAATGGGAAAGGGCCGTCCCCAACCTCGATACTTGTCTTCACATATAAATAAATTTATATGAGAGACTTGACTGCATTGTGAAAAGCCAATTTATTAAAGCAATTAAAGCATCTATCCATATTGAAAAAAGCAAAAGCAAAGAAATCAAATCTATACATCTGGCTTAGGAAGCAAAGACAGGCTCTCAGCTAATCTGAAGATCAAGTTGGGGGTCTGAGGCGTTATATACCCTCTTATCTGTAGATCACAAAAATGCTGGCTATTTTGGTACAGATTAATTCTCAAGGTCTCTTCTTTTATTTTGTTGTCATCCATTTCGCAGAACTCATGAGAAGCACCTGGAAACTCTATCTTACCAAGCCTTGAGATTGCTGGCTTCTCTGCTTGCAGTGGTTCTCAACCTTCTGGCCCTTTAAATACAATTCCTCATGTTGTGACCCAACCATAAAATTATTTTTGTTGCTACTTCATAACTGTAATATTCCTGCTCTTATGAATCGTAATATAAATATCTGATATGCAGGATGGTCTTAGGCGACCCCTGTGAAAGGGTCGTTCGACCGCCAAAGGGGTACCCACCCACAGGTTGAGAACCGCTGACTTAGGGAGTAAAATGGTCCTTTTCCCCTTTCCTCTTCCCCTCCTCACCTCCCTTTCTGCATTCTCTCATCAGGGAGGTTTTTGTTAACCATTTGCTCTGATGCCCTTCACTGGGGAAGATAATGGTTTGTTAGTTACAAGCTGGCTGCAAATTGCTCACACTGTTTGGTCTTGTTTTAACTTCCCTGTCTCAGTTTCCCTATTTCTCCTGCCCTGGAATCCTGTAACAGTTTTAGCTGGTTCCAAGGGTCACGTCCATTTTTCCTCCTTCCTTTCACCTCTTGTCCTGTCTGCCTAATCCTGTTTCTAACTCCTCTCAATAATAACTTCACAGTTTGAAGAAACAGCATAATTTCAGTGGCAAAGGACAAGTAAGCAGCATGTAGAAGTAGAAGATGAGGTTGAAAAGTCGGCAATTTCATCTGCATAATGGGATTCAAACTCAGGTTATGCATGACTTCGTAGAACATATTAATGAATTTAATTTTTTTCAGAGTTTTCTGAAATGGGACTAGAAGTTTCAGTGAAGTGAGCCAATAAACCCCAGTTTAACAATAACTTTAAAAAATGAGTTAGCACTATTATTTTCAATAGAAAATCTTATCTTGAGTATAAAAAATGTAAATGTGTTTTCTTAAAGTATGTTTGCAACTTCCTAATACACTCTATCTTTACTTCTTGAAGCCCTATTTAGGTACCTATATGCTCAATAATTATCCAAATTAATACAATGCATTGTGGTAGTTTGCCACCAGGATGACTCTCAGTGATCCCCAATCCTGATATCCAGGCCTTTGAACTGAGTATTGGCTGGACATACTATTCACTTCTAAATAATAGAATAAAGAAGAATCACAATAGTTCTTAGTTATATGAGGAATGTAAAAGTGATATAAACTTTTTTACAAAAAAAACAGAGTAAAAAATAAAATCATTTTTAGGAAATCACAGAAAGATTTATTGCTCAGAAAAGCTTTTGAGCAAGTTTTGTGCAGTTCAAAGCAAGGATGTATAAATAAAATCCCATCCTGCCTTGGCTAAAGTGTTCACAACTGTAGACATAATATAGTTTTAACTTTTTGCATTCAATAGACTTATCCATTAATCCCAATAAAATACATTTTTTCTTCTAGGTTTTGGTAGTTTCAAACAAAATCTTCTTTAAGTAAACAGAGTTTAATCTGCTTTTATGTGACTTCATTATATTACTTCATCAGGGCGGGGCTTGAGGTCAACTGATATGGCAGGTATCAGAGAAACTAATTTTCCACTATCAGAAAATAATTTATTTCTTATCCAGATTGTATCATGATGCTCTTCCAAAAGTTTACCTTCCTTCTGGCTCCCAGTATATTCTACAGAACCATAGCCACATCTGGGGACCTCTGCCCTCAACTATTTTAAGAACCAATTATGGGTTAAGAAAAAATAGAAACTCCATGTCAGTGTATTAAATATATATATGGTTAAGTGACTGAACGTACATCCACCTGACCATCTGATCATCTGACCGACTGACCGGTACATATGACATGCACTGGCAATTTAAAAATAAATGTTGACTTGCACATGCGTGATACATATAAAGCTCTTGCTGGTGCCAATCTAGACAGAGTAGGAATATTCCTACCTGAACCCATTTTCGGACATGGTCAGTTATATGTTGCTTTCTCTCGAGTTCAAAGAGCATGTGACATTAAAGATAATGTCACTTCATCACAAGGGAAATTAGTTAAGCACTCTGAAAGTATATATCAGAATAAGTTTAATAAATTTATCAGTCATTGTTTATATCAATGTTGTTTTTATATCATGTTTTTATGTCTTTGTTGTTGTTAGTTGTTGTTTCTTCTAATTAATTTTCTTTCAATATGCATGAATCTGTGCACTGGGCCACTAGCATTATAAGTATTATATAGTATTATATAAGTAATACTAGAGGCCCGGTACATGAAATTCATTCACGGGTTGGGGGAATGTCCCACAGCCCAGCCTGCACCCTCTCCAATCTGGGACCCCTCGAGGTTTGTCTGACTGCCCATTTAGGCCTGATCCTAAATGGGCAGTCAGACATCCCTCTCACAATCCAGGACTGTTGGCTCCCAGCCACTCGCCTGCTTGCCTGCCTGATTGTTCCGAACTGCTTCTGCCTGCCAGCCAGATCACCCCCTAACCATTCCCCTGCCAGCCTGATCGATGCCTAACTGCTCCTCTGCCAGCCCAATTGCCCCTAACTGCCCTCCCCTGCCGGCCTGGTCACCCCTAACTGCCCTCCCCTACCAGCCTGGTTTCCCTTAGCTGTCCTCCCCTGCTGGCCTGGTCGCCCCCAAATGCCCTCCCCTGCAGGCCTGGTCGCACCCAACTGCCCTCCCCTGCAGGCCTGGTCCCCCTCAACTGCCCTCCCCTGCAGGCCTGGTTCCCCCCAACTTCCCTCCCCTGCAGGTCTGGTTCCTCCCAACTGTCCTCCCCTGTAGGCCTGGTCTCCCCCAACTGTCCTCCCCTGCAGACCTGATTGCCCCCAACTGCCCTCCCCTGCTGGCCATCTTGTGTCCACATGGGGGTGGCCATCTTGTATGTTGGAGTGATGGTCAATTTGCATATCACTCTTTTATTAGATAGGATAAGACTAAATGTCACACTAATAACAACTATGAAATCTGGTTAAAATGTAAAAACAGTGTTTTGAAGACATCAGGAATTAAACGCATAGCCAATATTTGAGAGGTAAAGATTCTGAAGGGAGAGAAATATAATGATTTGAGTTCTAAATTTCCCCTTATTCCCAGGCTTGACATTTGTTCAAGGGCAAAGAGCAAAAACATGTAGTGGTAGTCTAGAGCTTGTGGCAATTTCACTGGGCTGAGGAGACAACAATTGGCATTGAGGTCTAACAAATGAGGCATGACTTTACGGGTCAAGATGCAGAAGGGAACCAGAGAAACAAGTACAACATTTTGAATGCAATTTATTTTTTACTCTCAAAATGCTCATGCTTGGGGTAATATTTGTAAAAATAAAATATACAGCAGCTTGAAGAGCTAAGCAGAAATTGTAGCAGCTTTCTCATACTAGGGAGATGAGAGTTGAAGTTTAGAGTTTTCTAATACGAGAGGGTAAAGTAAACATCCCAACCTTTCATAGTAAACTTAGAAGTGTTATGCTCTAGGAAAGAAAAGGCAAAATAGAAACTTATTAGCACTGCCTGTGAAGGAAAATATGGCTATACTCTATATACTAGAAAAAATGAAATCCTTTCAGGAGGAAGATACCAACATTCAAAGTCTGTATTTTTTTTAATATATAATTGTCCAGCATTTAAGCTATAAGTTGCCTATCATAAAAGGAAACAAATTCAAAATATCAAATAAAAATGGATATACAGAAAATAACAGATATTTAACTTTTAAATCACAAAGGTTAGAATTATTATTTTTATTTTTAATAAAGAATTTCACAAAGAACAAAAATAAATTTTAAAGATATAATGGTAAAGCTTAAAACTAAAAAATACAATACCTAAATCTAAAATTTATTAGGTAAATTTAACATCTGATTATATCCAGCCTAAAAGATAATTTAAAAACTAGAATACAGATCAGTAAAATTAATAGAGGTTGCAGCACAAAGCAAAAATAGATGAAAATAAAGAAATGAGGTATGTTTGAAAGATGTAATCAGTGAATTTGGAGTTTCATGAAGTGATAAGGGTAATAATGAAGCCAAAGTAAAATTTGAGATGGGACTACCTAAGAAATATCCGAAATTGATGAAATGCATTGTGATGATTTGCCTTCAAGATGACTCCCAGTGATTCCTCAACTTTTGATATCCATTCTCTTGTGTTGAAGGTTGGCTGGACCTAGGGATTCACTTTTAGTTAATAGAATAAGAATTAATTAATTAATGGGTTCTGACTCTAAGACTAGGGTATATGAATCAGTGTGGCCTCTTGTTCTCTTTCTCTTCATCACTCATTCTGGGGGTAGCCAGTTTCATGAACAAGCCTACAAGGGAAGAAACTGAAGCCCTTGGTAACTTCTAGGGTTGTGAATGTAGATGTATATCCTTCGGGTCTTTTAGATAAGTACTAACTACTCTACTAAAAACTTAACTGTAATTTCATGAGGGAGCCTTAACTGGAACCACACAGCTAAACCATCCCTAGGTTTCTGATAGTCAGAAACTTTATGAGATGATAAATGCTTGTGTTAAGTAACTAAATTTTTACAAAATTTGTTATTAAGCAATAGTTAGTACACTTGTGTGGTCTAAAGCGAAGCTGATTTTATGACTACAAAATTATTTATTAAGACCTTAGAAAGATCAAAAATAGTATCTTAAAATACTGTTCAGTCAGACAAAAGATCCTTTAAAGATTTCAGTGAGTAAAATTCCCAGATCCTCCCAATTAAAAAAAAAATAGGGCTCCTAAGAATTAATTATAAGAGCATTGTTATTTCAAAGAGATCTACTGGTATGTTTTTATTGAATGAGATGGACACAAATGAGATTTATAGAAGATCTATAAAGTCTTACAATTTTCCATATTTAGCAAGAAGCCAGTTTGAACTAAAACAGAAAAAGTACAAAATGAAAAGAGTCCTTTAGACACCCAAAATTCTACTGGCAGAAAGCAGACTGAGAAAACTAGTCAGCAGCAAAACTTTCATGAAAATGGAAAGATGACTCAGAAGGTGGATCAAGAGCCAGAGATTAGATTCACAAGTCATGAATAGTCATTTCCAGGTAAAAGTAAAAGTGAATTACAGCCAATAAACTTCCAACATAAGACCTGCTCTCTAATTCACCATTTATTTACATAACTTGAGTTAGCTAATAAAAATTGACTTTTCCGGATTTTCAATAGCCATTTTATCTTTTTCAAGACTAATTCCTCAAGAAGTTTTAAAAACTGATAGGAAATTTAGAGATCTGCTCATTTTTTTTTCAGTTATTTATTTTTTATTTTCATTTATTTTTACATTTTATTTTTTCATTTTATTGGGGTGACATTACTCAACATGAACATATAGATTTCATGTGTGGATTACTAATTTACAAAATCTGTATATAGGACCATGTGCCCACCACCCAAAGTCAAATCTCCTGTCACCTCATATTAGGACCCCTTTCTTCTCCCACCCCCATCCCCGGCAACCACCACACTGCTGTTTGTGTACATAAGTTCCAGTTTTATATTCCACATATGAGTGTAATCATATAGTTCTTAGCTTTCTCTGTTTGACTTATTTCACTTTTCTTAATGTCCTCAAGGGCCATCCATGTTGTTGTAAATGATGCTATTTCATCCTTTCTTATGGCCGTGTAGTGCTCCATTGTGTATATATACAACATCTTTTTTATCCAGTCCTCTATCATAGTGCACTTTGGCTGTTTCCAACTCTTGGCCACTGTGACTAATGCTGCAATGAACATAGGGGTGCATATACCTTTGCATATAAACGATTTTGAGTTTTTGGGGTATATGCCCAGGAGTGGGATTGTTGGGCCATATGCTAGTTCTATTTTTAATTTTTTGAGGAATCTCCAGACTGCTTTCCATAGTGGTTGTACCAGTCTACATTCCCACCAGCAATGAATGAGGGGTTGTTTTTTTTTCACAACTTCTCCAACACTTGTTGTTGCTTGTCTTATTGATAATGGCCAGTCTGACTGGTATAAGGTGGTATCTCATTGTAGTTTTAAGTTGCATTTCCTGATTGCCAGTGAGGTTGGACATCTTTTCAAATATGTATTGGCTGTTTGTATGTCCTGTTGGGAGAGGTGTATTTTCAGATCCTCTGCCCCCCTCTTTATTGGATTGTTTATTAGTTTGGTGTTGAGTTCTATGATTTTTTTATATATTTTGGAAATTAAGCCTTTGTCAGAGCTACTGTTTGCAAATATCATCTCCTATCTGGTAGGCTGCCTGTTTGTTTTGTTGTCCATTTATTTTGCTTTGCAGAAGCTCTTCAGTTTGATATAGTCACATTCATTTTTTTTGCCTTTACCTCCTTTGCCTTTGGGGCCAAGTCCATAAAATGTTCTCTGCCACCCAAGTCCATAAGTTTGGTACCTATTTTTTTCAATGTGACTTATAGTTTCGGGACTTATGTTTAAGTCTTTGATCCATTTTGAATTAATTCTTGTACATGGGGACAAACTGCAATCCAGTTTCATTCATTTGCATGTGGATTTCCAGTTTTCCTCCAGCCCCATTTATTGAAGAGACTATCTTTACTCCAATGTGCATTTCTGGGTCCTTTGTCGAAAATTATCTGTCCATATACGAGTGGTTTATAGCTGGGCTCTCTATTCTGTTCCATTGATCTGTGTATCTGTTTCTCTGCCAATGCTGTTTTGATTATCCTAGCTCTCTAGCATCAGATTTGTATGGAACCACAAAAGACCCAGAACAGCCATAGCAATCCTGAAGAAAAAAAAAAAGAACAATGCTGGAGGTTTCACACTACCTGACTTCAAAGAGATCTGCTCATTTAACATTTGTTTAAAAATGTAACAGCTTGCAGACTCACAAAATCAGGATTAGAACTCAGTCCAATGTTGCTAGTATAAATTTCAGTATAAATTCAAGGACTGGACTTGTGACTCCACAATGTTCACATTTTTTAAGCTAATGTGAATTTACATTAACTCCTATTAAACATTTTTCTCAAATATATAAGGAGATTATAGGTTTGCTACAAGGAGTCAATAAAATAAAACCTTTAAAAGGCTTAGAGGGCCCACATATTACTCAAAGCATGGCTCCTCAAATTCTTCCTTTTAACCTTTCCAAATGTCCCAAACAAATGACAACCAAACCAAACAAAACAAGAAAACATCACATATAATACAAAACTTATATTATTTAAAGAGGGAAATAAGAAAAACAATTAAAACATATAAGTAAAACATATATAACTAATTACCAACATTCTGAAACACCAAAATTGGGGTAAATGAGCATTTAGTAAGAATATGATAAATATACTATATGTTGCATCTTTAAAAAGGGACTAGTGGCCCAATGCATGGATTCATGCACATTGAAAGAAAATTAATTAGAAGGTGGCTGGTGGGGCAGGACTGGGCAAGGCAGGCCTGACACGCCCTGGAGCCAACCTTCCTTGGTCCCTCCCCAGCCGGCTGCATCTGGGGAGGCACCACAGCTCAAAGGGCATCTGTGGTCACTGTAGCTCGGCAGTAAATCAGATTCGGGGCTGACAGTGCCCCGGTAACAACATAACTCATGGACAAAGGTGGAATCACACGGCCCCACGAGGAATTGGGCTCCCTCTTCTCTGGTTCCAGGGTGGGTCGCCAGAGAACCACTGCTGCCAAGTCACTGCAGCTCAGAAGCTCCTGCATTGAGCACCTGCCCCCTGGTGGTCAGTGCATGTCATACCTACCAGCCAGTCTGACAGTCGCTTAGCCTTTTATATATATAGATAAATTGTCAATTATATATTGGCAGAAATGATAGTCTGGAATCAGGTATTAGTGAATATCAAGCACCTATTTAAGATGTTTTCTTAAAAATATCACCCCACTTCCAAATGGAATAACTGAAAATATGTACAAAAAATTGTGATTAAGCCACAACTCCAGTAGCATTATTTGAAAAGCAAAGGTAAATTAGCAAAACTTACTACAAGTAGGAAAATTGAAAGATCCTTAGGAATCCAGTCACAGGAGAGATGTTACCTTAAAATGTCTTCCCAAGCTCTTTATCCATCAGATATAATGATAGGCATTCATCTAAAATACCTTTGATGAAAACCCATACAGCAAACGAATATATTTACTGAGCATCTATAGTATGGCAAATACCATTAAAGGTAATGGAAAAAAAATGGTTAACAAGAAGAAATTGTATCTGACCTCATGGAATGCACACTATTCAAGTAGGCAGACAAAAGAACAAGTAAAAGACAATACATTTTTTAAAAATATATATTTTTATTGATTTTAGAGAGGAAGGAAGAGGGAGAGATATAAACATCAATGATGAGAGAGAATCATTGATCAGCTGCCTCCTGCAAGCCCCACACTGGGAATCTAGCCCACATCCTGGGCATGTGCCCTGATCAGGAATGAAACCGTGACCTCCTGGTTCATGAGTCAACACCATACCACTGAGCCATGCCGGCCTGGCAATACAATGCATTTTTAGTATAAATAAGAACTAATAAATAACTTAAAAAGATTAGAGTTTACTGGGGAAAGGCTACCTTAGTTAGAGTAGTTCAGGAGAGTTTCTTTGAGCCAATATTGTATAAGAGAAGACTTAAACATAAAAATAAGATAATCAGATGAAGAGGAAGTTGTAGGCACATTTCATGGTACAGGGGTCCAACATGTACATTTTCACTGAAATGAAAATAATTTTACATAATCTTAGCAACTGAGAAAAGGCAAACGTGGCTGAGAAAGGAGGTAGAGGGGCATAACTATAAAATGAGTGCCGTGACTCAGCAGAGGTGAACCGTGACCAACTGTGTAGATAGTAAGAATGTTAAACTGTATTCTAAGAGCTTTGGGAAACAACACAAACATTTAATCAGTGAAGCAATGTAATGAAACTTACTTTTTAAAAAATAACTGTTATTGCCACATAGAGAATAAATTGAAGCAAATTGACAGAAGGTTGCTATAGTTACCAGCAACACAAGATAAAGCAATAATATAGTGACAGAATCTAACAATTGGTAGATATTTGTGAAATTTTATTAGGTCCATAGGATTTGCTAATGAAATTGGTAGGAATAATTATTAACATAAACAGAATTATAATATATTGACAAGTATAAATTACTACCATTGCAATAAAAGATTACTACTAAATATCTGGCTTCAGGTAGATGGTAGTAGCATTTATTGAAATGAGCAAGAAAAAAGTAGAAGGAGGCAAAAAAAATCAAGAGCTTGAATAGTTTTCTCAGAGGTGATCATCTGTGAGATATGTAATCATAGAGAAGCAGGTAGTCAAGAAGATGCCTATGTCAAGAAAATAGGATTGTTGAGTCACTGGCACTGGAGTTTTTTGGAACTGATGAGTTTGCTTGAGAAGAAGTAATGAGAAAGAAATGAATCAACAGGCCCAAGACAAAATCCTAAGGATCTCAACAATTAAGGATTTGGTTCAGAATGATGAGCTGGCAAAGACTGAATAAGTGATAGGAACAACAACAAAAACAAAAAAAGGAAGAGGGTTTGGAGAAGCCAAGAAAAGAGAGTATTTCAAAAAAGAAAAGGCATTCTCCCAAGGCTGCAGTAAAAAATATTATTGATAACCATGATAGAGAATTCAGTGAAAAGAGACAAAATCAGCAAATGAGGATATAAAAGCTCCATGTGAAAATAAACTATTTACAACATCAGTCAATAATGGGGCCAGATAAATGCTGCTGTAAATGAAAGGGATGGTTCACCAAATAGAAGCTATCAGAATATGGATTTATGTTTGTGGGAATGACCAACTAGAAAGGAAGAGATTCTCAATGGAGAAGATAAAAGATATGACCAAAAGAGTAAGCCTTTTGTATAGGAATTGGATCCAGAGAATATGGAGATAGACTCATTGGTAAGAAGAGTAGCACTTTAAATTGTACTAGGAAAGGAAATATTGGACTGTGATAGATGAATTTATAGATTTGGTGGTGGGATGCTGAAGGGAATTGTTTCTGAGGGCTTCTCCTGATCGATGTTTCTCTCTCATCGATGTTTCTAGCTCTCTGTCTCTCTCCCTTCCTCTCTGTGAAAAATCAATAAAATATATTTAAAAAAAAAAAAAAAAGAAAGCACAGTAAGAGAGGAGGGTAGTTCTGAGGACCTGTTTAAAATGTGTAATATGAAATAATTTAGGCTAGCTGAGCAATTTTTGCTGTAGTACAGATCTGGAAAAAAATAAATTGATATTGGTGTTTGTCACTTGAATATCTTCAAGGGAGTGCCATCCATGTGAAATAAAATAAATTTGGTAGGCTTTACAAAGAAAAAATTAATGATGATAAAATATGAATTATAGGCTAAAGAAAAATGAACACGAGAGAGGTCTGATTAATAATGATAAAGTGGTATAATACATGGATTAGAGATCTTGATGAAATCAAAGAGTCACAGTGGTAGAGGTTTTTCAATAAACACATTGGAAGAATAGAATATAACCTGAGAGACACATTTTTGATAATGATATTTCAGAGGTAGATCAGACAATAACCCAAGCAAATTTATATAAGTTGATATAAACTGATAAAAGCCAAAGTGACTTAGAAAAACATATTACCACCTAAGATTTAGTCATATTAAGTTTCTGATTAAGTGCTATTTTCATGAATACTCTATGAATTTCGACAGAATATCTCAGCTACTTTAAGTAGAGAGAAAGGTGGTAGACTCGAATGTTAACAACATTTGGCATATAACCTGAAGGTATGAGGACCAAAGTTAGGATCCCTTAATGTGATGGTGTTCCATGAGCCAAACATAAGTAGAAAATATCTCAACTGTAACTATAATTTGATATGTATTTTTCCTACAAAGGAGATATTTGCGAGTTTGTTTTAGAAATTTAAGTAATATATTTGATAACTGAAAAGTAGCATCTGAGAAAAAAAAAGTTAAAAAAATGTCTGAGTTTTGTTGCTTTTTTCAGGTATATGAAAAAAAGCAATATACCTTATATCTGGTTGTGCAAAATTAATGTATAATGTGCCTCAGAAGTAACATCAAGTATATTTATAACAGGTGCAAGTCCAACTCCACAAACATAAATATGCAAGCAGTGCAATTTTATTTACTTTTAATCATTCAGTGTAATTTTCATTTCAAGACACCTATGCGTGGAGAGGGGGGAAATTTTGGCAATATAAATTTTGTGCTCTACTCCCTGGGATTATGCCTAACTGCTATTATCAAGGATTACATAGGTAATATCTGGTCCTCATAAGCCGTCAGTATTGTTGAGTTCCACCGACAAATTCATCATTCCACCGGATCGTCCTTCATTGGCATGACAGTGTCTCCTTCATCCTATGTTAAAGTTGGAATAGTCCCTTTTCTTTTATCAGCATTCCTTGCTGGCATTCACTTGACTGCTTTCACATCATAACAGACAATAAAGGTATCTGTGTGGATGCCACATGACATATAGTTAAATGCCACTCTTAAGTTCATGTAATCAGTCAACTGTAACTATGCCATTCCAGCGCAAGGGAGAACCAAGTAAGCTCATTTCTAGACACATCACATACATATATTCCTAGACAGGGGTCTTCCCACCTTCCAAAGGTTTACCAATGAATAAAAGAGCTCACTCTCACTCTCATCTATTTTTTGCTCTTAAATTACACAAATCCCACTGATTTTGATTGTATCACTACACTGTAGGCTTATTCCTATTTGAGGCCCAAACCCTTTTTCAAAGGGGCTCTACAATATACATCCAAGATCTCCCTGTTTCCACTCTGATACCTTTCTTTCTCCTTTCTGACCTACTCTGAGAATAGGATACTCTAGATTTTATACCATAGATATTCTCCCCTATATTTATTTTCCAAGATATAATTTATTTCTATTTCCTTCCAATTACTAGGCTTTTGAAACACAAAAGGCAATATTTGACCACTGCATTCTCTTAGCTATATTGGCCTTTGTTTTAGTGGGTAAAGAGTCAAATTATGCAAGAAAACACAAGGAGAAATTATGGATTCATATTTTGAAACAGTGTATTGCCATGTGGTAATGACAAAGAAGGTCACTATTTAATAAAATATTTTCAAATGAGCTATAAGCAATCCCAAAATTATGTAAAGAATTGTTAGAAAACATCCTATATAATAAAAGCCTAATATGCAAATTGTCCCCTTGACCAGGAGTTTGACAAGGGGGCGGGGCTGGCTGGCCAACTGCCTGCGGCCCCTCCCTCTGGGCGGCCCCAGCCGGTGCTGGCAGCAGGCGGCCAGGGGAAGGGAGGCCCTGGCCAGCAGCCAGCAGCTGTTAGGGACCCTACCCATGCACGAATTTTGTGCACTGGGTCTCTAGTTTTAAACTACAGCCCTGGCCAGTTTGGCTTAGTGGATATAGTGTCATCCTGCAGACCAAAGTGTCCTGGGTTTGATTCTGGTCAAGGGCACATACATTGGTTGCAGGCTCCTCCCCAGCCCAGGCCATGGTAGGGGCTTGTGCAGGAGGCAACCAATTGATGTGTTTCTTTCACATGGATTTTTCTCTGTCTTTCCCTCTCTCTTCCACTCTCTAAAAATCAATGGAAAAATATCCTCAAGTGAAGATTTAAAAAATAACAAAATAAAAATAAACTGCAGATGCTAGCTTTTGGGAGAGGATTATATGAGTGGGGACTTACAGGCTAATGGAAAATACTAAATAAGAAACACAGAAGAAAATATGTGCTATGATATTATGCCAATTTTAATTAAATAATTATTAAGATCTGTATAGAAATACAAACCTATTAAGTTATCTATGTGCTGACTAATAGTGTCTTTGAGTTCATTATAAGCTTTGTTTAAGTAACAAGTTGTTTAGATAAAATAGGAAGGGTTAGCTTTGACCATGTTCATGGAGTATGTTAATATGAATTCTATATACTATTACTGGAATCATAGTAATAAAAGACAAACAGTTACATTATCAAGAGATTAACATGTGTGATATATAGTTAGCATGCTATACTATATATAGATGGTGTATCATAGAATTATATACTTGGAACATATATAATTTTATTAACCAATGCCATTCCAATAAATTTAATGTAAAAAAAATGAAAAAATAAGAGAATATGCTTTTTAGATGGCCAAATGTATAGGCTTAGATTTAAACCATCTATACTAATAAAGAGTGAATATGCTAATGGTCGATACACCATAATGGGTAACGACCAGGTCATTAGCATATTAGGTGGGGCGTTGCTCTGGAGACGGGGCAGAAGCAGGGAGGCTCCCAGAGGAGGCAGGACCATCCCATGCTGAGGAGGACAGGGGTGAGAGCCCATAGCGCCCCCTTACCAGTCCTTCGCCACCCACCGCTTGCACTCTGAGTGCCCCATGGCCCACTTGCCAGGGGAAGGAGCACAGCGCAGCAGGTGGGAGGCTTCCATGCTCTCCTCTGGCATCATGATGGGGCGGAGCCGCCATGTAGCTCCGGAGGCAGGACCAGTCCGAGGTGACTGGAGGGACTAAGAGTGGGGCTTGAAGCGGTCAGAGAAGGCCAGAGGGTTTGGGGGCTGGGCCAGGCGCGCTCAAGCTCTGTGTGGACAGGTTCAGGTGTCAAGGAAGGGCTGCTGGTGGGTGGGCAAAGCCTCATGATGTCACGTGTTGGACTCCTAGTGCTATAATATTGTTGAGTATGTTAAACTCAATAATGAGATGTATCAAAATACTATTGCCTTAAAATATAATCCCTACCTATATTTTCCTTCATTCCTCTTTTTCCTTTTTCTTCAAGACAAGGTACTTTTGACTCCAGAAATTTATTAAATGTTTTTGCTCCTTTTTGAACCCCCCCCCCCAAATTCTGCATTATTTCTGTGGAGATGACACTAATCATCATTCTGATTTTAGCTCAATCATTACTTCTTCTGGAAAATTGTCACATTCTCCCAAGGGAGAGTTCAGATCTTGTTAGTACTTTTCTCATAAGAATAATGTCTTAAGACATTATGAAACACTAGAGGCCTGGTGCATGAAATTTGTGCACTGGGGGGGGGGGGTCCCTCAGCCCAGCCTGTGCCTTCTCACAGTCCAGGAGGCCTTGGGGGATGTCCAACTGCTGGTTTAGGCTCTGCCCCATCATGGCAGGGAATGGGCCTAAGCTGGCAGTCAGACAGCCTTAGTGCTGCCGCCGAGGTGGGAGAGGCTCCTGCTACCACCACTGCACTCACCAGCTATGAGCCCGCTTTCTGATTGAGCAGCATTCACCCTGTGGGAGAGCACTGACCACCAGGGGGAAGCTCCTGTGTTGAGCATCTGCCCCCTTGTGGTCAGTGTGCATCATAGTGACCAGTTGTTCCACCATTCAGTTGATTTGCATATTAGCCTTTTATTATATAGGAAAGCATTTAATCATGTTTTTCTCCTTTCCTAGACTGGAGACTCAAGAGGACTTAGAAAATATGCAAGAGAAAACTTGACATATTGCAATGCTTTTTATGTTTTTCAGAATCTAATGCATGAACATTTTAGTCAACTTTTAATATTATAAATCAGAATATATAATGTATCTGGCTTGAATTCTCTATTGGCTGACCACTATCTATAATAATAAAAGCATAATATGCAAATCAACCAAATGGCTGAACAGCGGAACGACCGTCTGGACTACCAGCTATGACACCCACTGATGCCAGGCCAGCCAAGACTGGTTTGATGTGATTGGTCAGGGGCCAGCCATTGCCTCACGATCGCCCCTCAGAGGGAGCCCCAGGCCATTGACCATCGGGCTATGGTGAATGGGTGGGGCTTCCCTCTGTGGGGTGTGATTGATAGCCCTAAAGAGGGAGGCCCAGGCTGCACTGCGGTGGGTGGGTAGGGCCTACCTTTTTTGAGCAACTTATCACAGGGCTCCCGGACTGTGAGAGGGTGCAGGCTGAGCTGAGGGCCCCCCACTCCTTAGTGCATGAATTTTTTCTCCGGGCCTCTAATAATCAGAATAAAATCCAAAATTGCATTTCTTATGTTAGTTACACTTTGAACCCCATACTACAATTTACTACACTAACTCTCTTTGTAGATTTTTTGTTTGTTGTTGTTTTTTTAGTGTTTGTACTAGCTATTTCTTCTGCCGTGATCACAGTGATCTTAGAATTTTCCTGTGTTTGACCCCTTAGAGCCTCAGAGTGAATGTTATCATTCCAACTCCAGTGCCTGTGTTCATTTATTGTGGTCCATTACTAACCATTACAGATTTTATTTTCTTCATAACACTCACTAGTGGTCATTATTTTGAGTATTTGGTATTTTTAATGCTTGTTTTCTGCTTCTTCCTACTGGGGTAAAGTTACAAACTCCACAAAATACTGTTATTACTGTTCTTTAGTCAATTATCTTTTAAAGGGATGTAAGTAATAAGGAAAAAAGTCTTCATGTTTTCAGTTGCGGGTGTCATGTCTCCTGGACTTTATTCCCTTATACAGTGGTTCTCAACCTTGGCTGCACATTAGAATCACCTGGAAATCTTTTTAAAATCCTGACTTCTGGGCCTCATCCTCCGGAAATTCCGTTTCTTTGTTACTTATGTTTTGGCCCCACCCCATAACAAAGAAACAGAATTTTTGGAGGATGAGGCCCAGAAATCAGGATTTTAAAAAGATTCCCAGGTGATTCTAATGTGCAGCCAAGGTGGAGAACCACTGCCTTATATAGATCCAGATTTTGTTCTATTACTTCTCCTCTGTCCTTCCTTTAGTATTTCTTAGAGTGCAAGCTCTACTGGTGACAAAAATCTTCTAATACTTTTGTATCTAAAAATGTAGTTATTTTTTGTTATGTTTTTTAAAATATATTTTTACTGGGTACAGAATTCCAGGTTAATTATTTGCCCCATTATTTTCTCAAATCACTTTCTGCATGCATCCTCAGTAGGGCAAAAGTATATTACAACAGAGCCATAGCACATACATTATATATGTGATATTAAACAGATATCTTTATGTGTACCTGTATATATTGAATAGACATATAGCATACCTTTGGTATTTCTATTTCAACAGGCAGGAATGATTAGAAAAATAAACATTGAGAAAGTCTTCTAACCAGATAACTTATATGCATGTATGACACAGACAATAGTGTGGTGAAGGCCTGGAGGGTGGGATGGAGGGGATCAATGGGGAAAAAAAGGGAGATATCTGTAATACTTTCAACAATAAAGATAATTTTAAAAAAATTTCTAGCTGAGTGTGAAAGCAAGGTTGAGGAACACTGCTCTATTATATTCTCACTTGTACTGTTCTGATGAGAAATTTATTATTATCCTATATGTTGGCGCCACTGAACACAATATTTCAGAACAATCCAATTATGCTTTGAATTGGGATACTTTTTTTCATTTCATTTACATTCATTTATTTGTTTGAGATTAAGATTCATAAATTTGTGAATTTATTATTTTCATAAATTTGGGGAAAATACTTAACATATTTTCTGGCATAACCCCTTTTCAGGAGTTCCAATTTCATATACATTAGGCAATTAGAGGTTGTTCCAAAGATTTTCTCTCCCAGTTTTACTTTGGATGGTTTCTATAACTATCTTTTCAAGTTCATTAATTTTTTTCTGCAATATTTAATCTTCTATTTATCTCATGTGTGATAAAGATTGTGTGTGTGTGTGTGTGTGTGTGCATGCACATGCACATTTGAACAAAAAGGCAGGAGCATAAAAAGTACATGTTTCAATAATGTTTATATTCAAAATCAGAAATTACCACATCCCTGCATACAGAACAAATTTTTATGGCTGACTATAATGCAAATGGCTATATTTAGGGACAATGATTTAATTCATGAATTAATTGTATCTTTTTATCATTTTTTCCATATTACAATAGGATTCTATGTTGTATTTGAAGGTGGATTTTAAATATTATGAGAAAAGTAAGGCCGTCTTATCATAAATCATTCATAGTTAAAGCCACATACATATAAATAAATTATTAAAAAGGTGATTTAATTTGAAATTTTAAAATGTAATAGACACAATATGTCCAAAAGCTATTTGAACAAAATGATGAAAACCAAAGCCAAGTTATAAAAGTTGGAGAGTGAAGACAGAAAAATTATATCAATAATCCCTGGATAAAAACTGCAACTGCAAATGGAATTTCATGGCATCAATAACATAGAGGAAACTATGAAATGCATGCCATTTGTACTGTTTATGAAATTATGCTAAACATATGACTCTGTACATAAAGTTCATTGAGAACAAAACCAATACTATCATTAGAGTTGCATGACTTTTAAAAGCAGTGACTTTTCTCATGTACATTTGCCTTCAACAAAGCTGCATTGCTGTTACTACAATGTGGTCTCAGAAGTGCTACTGCCAGCAGGTAATTTGTCTACACAATAAAATAAAATAAGAAACTCAATGTGCATGTAATATATCCCTTACATCAGGGGTCCTCAAACTTTTTAAACAGGGGCCAGTTCACTGTCCCTCTGACCACTGGAGGGCCGGACTATAGTTTAAAAAAAAACTATGAACAAATTCCTATGCCCACTGCACATATCTTATTTTGAAGTAAAAAACCAAAACGGAAATAAATACAATATTTGTATTTGCATGTGGCCCATGGGCCATAGTTTGAGGACCCCTGCCTTAGATCCATAAATTTGTAAAATATTTTTATGTATCAACATACTTTTATTAAAACATATTATTATCAATAATTCTGGTTTAGTGTCAGCACTCCAGATGGTGTTTGACCACCAATTTTCTTTGACGAGATAAAAGAGCTTATCCAAAATATATATACACACACACTAATAAAAGAGAATGATACAAATTGACCCTACCTTCATGACACCCACCAGCCAATCAGGAGTGAGTATGCAAATTAACCCAACAAAGATTGCGGGTTAATTTGAATACACAGGCGCCAAGTTGCCAGGCAGCTCTGCCCCAGCTGCTCCAGGCCTCTGGGCAGCATGGGAAGGCAGAAAGGCGGCTCCGGCCAGAACAAAGGCAGTACAGGCAGCCAGGGGGAAGAAGGCCCATTCTTGAACGAATCTTCGTGCATTGGGCCTCTAATAAATATATATAATTTCATATCAAAGTAAGGGAGAAATGGAACCATGAAACCTCCTTAAAATTATAGAAATTTATTTTGCTGGGAAGTAATTGCTAGCTCCATTCTTTCTTAACCTGCATATAAATAAGTCTTGTTGGTGGAGATCTAAATAAATAGGCCCATGCTAGATCAATTATTGCACAGATGGTGTTGCTTTTATTTTTGCCCAAAGTTTTACTAAGAAAAGGAGAGGGTAGCAATGGCCCAAAATAAACTAATTAGACCAGAAGTCTGCCTGTTAAAAGAAGAAGCTGATATGAATTTTGACGGGATAGTTAATGACTCCATATTTTATAAAACCAGTAAAAAAATCTTAACAACCTCTGCTATAATAATCCTTTTGATGTGTTTTCCTTTGAGAAGATGTATTAGCTTGGGATGCACATTGAAGAAAGGTTTTTGTTGTTGTTGTTGTTGTTGTTGTTGTTGTTGTTTTTAAGTTTAAGTTTAAAAGAAGGATTTTCACTTTAAAAGAGGGTTTGTAACCAAAGCTCAAGCATGCATTTGACTTTTATTTAACCATTTATTTGGACAAATTGTTTTTATAGTAGTTCATATTGTTTTAATAAAATGACATGGATTGGCATCACAGTTTTCAGGTAAGATTCTTGAAATTGGATTTCCAGGCTATTTAGCACTGAATAATTTCCAACTATAGTTCTAATCTGTTTAGACTTGTGAAGTCTTAAATTACCACCTAGGTATAAATGAGCAAACATTTCATTAAAAAATGAAGAGTTTTATGACAATACCTTTCCTTGGAAAATGGAGCCACCTGAGCTTTTCTAATAGCTGGTGACATCCATTAGTGGTTTTCTCTGAAATTGAAAACATTTTCCATCTGTTCATACATACTCATTACAAAGTAGTTAAGAGCCTGTGGGATCACAAAGGCACATTTTGGCAAATTACAAAATATCAAAATGAGTTATTGAAGAGGCAGCAATGACTATATAATAAGGTGTTCAAACCTGCAATTGTCTGTTTTTGTGTAAGAAAAAGCATCTGTATGCTAAAATCTAGTTTATCTTTTAAAACTTGGGACTCTTCCATTTAAAGGTGTTTATATTTGTGCCTATGACCCAAATTCTTTCTTTGACAAGAATCTGTGAGTTTTCAAAATAAAGACGATCTTTTTCAGTTTTTAGAGAACTGCTATTTAATGGATTCTCTTTGGAGGAAGAAATTGAAACAAAGGACTTAAATAAAGGCAGTAAAGGATTCAGGTGAGCACCAGGAAGAATATCTTGATGTCAGCCTATTAAATAATGAATACTTGGCTGTGGGGTGGTGAGTCATAAAGAGTCTTCATCTGGATACTTTCAGGACAGAATACATGGTTCTTGCCCAATAACATATCAGTTATAAGCAGGTTGTGTATATGTCACTAGAAGTTGAGATCTGAAAGAATGTGATTATCTGACAGCTAATGATTAACCTAAGTTGCAGAGCCTTGGGTGGTGATAAATGAGAAATGAAAATGAAGCAGAGATACACAAACATAAAACGAACAAACATGGCTTCACAAAACAAAAACACCCTTAATTAGTTTGCGGTGTTTCCCCCACCCCCAAGACTTATATGCACATACCAATATTTATATAAAACCATAGATATTTCCTTTTTGAAAAATAACACATATTTTTCTACATTGGTATACACTTAAAAACATGTAAATAGCCGTAACCGGTTTGGCTCAGTGGATAGAGAGTCAGACTGTGGACTGAAAGGTCCCAGGTTCGATTCTGGTCAAGGGCATGTACCTTGGTTGTGGACACATCCCCAGTAGGAGGTGTGCAGGAGGCAGCTGATCAATGTTTCTAACTCTCTATCTCTCTCCCTTCATCAATGTAAAAAATCAATAAAATATATTTAAAAAACCACATGTAAATAATATTTATATTGTTGTATAAGATGAACAATTAAAATATGATAAATGAAAAAATGTTATTTCAGATTCAGTCTTTTCTTAGGTAAATGTGTCAATGCAACTTATATTGGATTAATTCTATATTGAGAGACTATATATTTACTTTTCAAGAAATGAAAAGAAAAAAATCAAGAAAGAAAAGAAGGAAATAAAGACAGGAGGGTGGGAGGAAACAGTATAAGGAGGATGGGGGAAGGGAAGGAGGGAAATGAAACAATTACTTATTAAGCTTATCTCTATATATAAAACCTTAATATGCAAATAGGCCAAATGGCAGAAAAATCAAACAACCAAAAAACTGGTCTCTATGACGTGCACTGACCACCAGGGAGCACGTGAGGAACATGGTGGGCATTGGTAGCAGGCGGCAGAGCACCGAACATGGCGGGCATCGGCCAAGGCGGAATGGTGGAACTGGTGAGTGGGGGCACCAGACCAAGGCAGGGCACCGGTCACTATCATTGGGGTGAGCCTCTGGTGGTTACTGAAAATTCTTTGCTCCTGTGTGCTGCAGTCCCGTCCAGCACTCGCACCTGCTGCTGACAGGGGCCCCAATCGCCCCTCAGGGCTTCTCTGCCTCCCCCTGCTCCTGAGGGCCTATCAGAGTTGGCAGTCACTGCTCGCACCCACTGCCAGTGAAGGCCCTGCTCACACCCACTGCTGGCACCTTAGCAACCATTTGTACCTGCTGCCGGTGCCTAGCGCTGGCCCTGATCGCTTGGCACCATCAGTGGGTGTGAGCAGAGGGTGCCAGCCCCTATCAACCCTGAAGGCTTCTCCACCTCCCCCTGCTGCTGAGGGGAGTTCAGAGCAGCAGCTGCCGCTTGCACCTGCTGATGGCACCAGCCCTGCTCGCACCCACTGCTGGCGCCGGCCCCAATTGCTCTGCACAGTCAACAGGTACGAGTGGGGCCAGTGCTTTCAGTGCATGGGTGTGGTGGCAGTGAGAGCTGGGCTGCTGGCAGACAGGGAAACTGGGGCCGTGGAAGGAGGGGCTGGGTGGAGGTGTGGAAGATGGGCCGAGACCGGCCCCTATGCCCACTGCAGCTTCGTAGCCCACAGGTCCTTTCAAGGTGCACGAATTTGTGTACTGGGCCCCTAGTATATAATATTGTAACAACATTATTGCTAGCATTCACTCTTTAACATTATCCCCAACACATTTTCAGATATTTTTAGAAATACAAAGGAAGATGACAGCGGAAGAAGAATCACACAGGATTTTCAATAGCATTTCTCAGTGCTTGGTTGTCTTGGACACTATGGTTGGTTCAAACCCAAGCCTTACTAAGTATAACAGTCAATGTTTAGCTTATCACTTTAACAAAATATTAATTTTTCTTTATCACCCAATTAAATTTTAATGCCCTTTAATATTATAAAATTAGTTCAAATTAACTGTTAGAGAGGGGATATTTCTGCTATCTCTAAGGCATTGCCTAAGAAAACAGAATGTCAAAAAATTTTGTAAACATATGAGAACTCTCATCAGAAATTTTTGGAAGTTTTGACACATACCAGGGGCATTGGTTCATGAAATGCTTAATATTTTCTTAATATGTTTCAAACTTATTTTCTTTTTCTACATTAAGCATTCCAGGTTTCCTTCTATATACTACACCCTTTCACCCATAATGCAATATCTAAAATATTTCTCTCCAGCCATGTTTTAAATCTACTCTTGAACTATTAATAAAAGAGGATGTAAGACAGCAATCAGCTGCTTGATCACTTATTAGTGCACCAATGTTTGCATTACACAGTCTAATCTAGATGGCACATTCTTAAAATAAAGCATTATTTACGTGAAAAGCACTGTGTGGTATATTTGCTCTCCATACAACTGTGAATTTTAAAAAGAAGTATCTCATGATGAAATCTAATTTGAATATTTTCAGGAAGATTACACTTTAAAAATAGAGACTGGTTGTAATAAAATCTATATCTATCTATATATATATATATATATATATATATATATATATATATATATATATATATATATCCTAATATATAAAAACCCAGGATCCATAAGGATGGAAGTTTCGACCAACTGGAAGTCAGTCCTGCAGTCAGTGCTGGGTTGCCGCGGCGACCCAGCAATGACTCCCGCTGCTGTGGGCGCAGCGACCCAGCACTGACTGCCTAGGGGGCTGCAAATCAGGCCCAGAGAGAGGACCAAAGATAGAGGCAGGCTCTGATCCGCAGCCCCATCTCAGCTGTTGATAAGCTGTTGCCTCTCTCTTTCTTTCCAGGCTTCGCCAGGTGCCTCTGTTTCTTCTGGGCCTCCATGGAGGTGCTGCTGATCACCCCCGCCTTTCTGATCAGGCCCTGAGATAGTCCCAGAGACACTGACTGGCATAGAAGTCGACCAATCAGAACCAAATCTGGGTGAACTGCAAAGGCAGAACCTAAGGTGGGGGCTGAGGAGGGGTTTTAAGGGCAACAGCTGTTTGGTGTAAGGTGTAAGAAAGTGGTTCAATTTTTTAATGACCGGTTTGGCAGTATAGTGCATATGGTTGGCTATCAATCCAGATATAGGGATTTTGTATTTTTGTCTGCCAAAAGCATTTCCTCCTGCTGAAAGGGCTTTCCCCCCTCATGTAAGCAATCCTATCCTATATAATCTATCTATATGAATAAAAGGGTAATATGCTAATTAGACTGGGTCGATGGGCCATCTTCTGGATGTCTGACTTCCTTCTGGACAAAGTCATGGTGGTGGGGGCCGAGGTAGAGAGGGCAGTTGGGGTGAGATCAGGCTGGCAGGCAGAGGCAGTTAGGGGTGATGAGGCAGGCAGGCAGGCAGAGAGGTTATGGGTAATCAGGAAGGCAGGCATAGGGGTTAGGGCAGGGGTGGGCAAACTTTTTGACTCGAGGACCACAGTGGGTTCTTAAACTGGACTGGAGGGCCGGAACAAAAGCATGGATGGAGTGTTTGTGTGAACTAATATAAATTCAAAGTAAACATCATTACATAAAAGGGTACTGTCTTTTTTTTTTTTTTAGTTTTATTCATTTCAAACGGGCCGGATCCGGCCTGCGGGCCGTAGTTTGCCCACGGCTGGGTTAGGGGCTATCCGGAAGGCAGGCAGAGGCAGTTAGGAGTGATCAGGTAGGCA
>NW_005871183.1:740577-743174 GCF_000147115.1 Myotis lucifugus | reverse complement strand
AACCTCCCCATCGACCCTGCCTTGAGTGTGACAGGGGGCGGTGCCCCCCCCCCCAATCGGCCCTACCCTGAGCGTGACTGAGGGTGGATTGCAACCTCCCGATCCGCCCTGCTCTGTGCATGACAGGGGGGGGCACCCCAACTCCCCAATCAGCCCTGCTCTGAGCCCGACCAGGGGCTGCACTTAGGGATTGGGCGTGCCCTCTGTCACCCGGAAGCAGGCCTAAGCCAGCGGATCATTATCTCCCGAGGGGCCCCATACTGTGAGAGGGCACAGGCCGGGCTGGGGGACCGCCCCTCCCCCCGCCCCCCGAGTGCACAAATTTTTGTGCACTGGGCCTCTAGTATATATATAAAAGGCAAGCGATCAGAATGCCAGAACGACCGAATGACCAGTTGCTATGATGAGCACTAAGGCCGGCCAACTGGCCAGCTGACCTCCCGTGGCCCCCTCCTGGCTGGCCTGGCCCTGATCAGCCCCCATTGGGTGGGCCAGCCAGACCCCACCCATGCATGAATTCATGCACCAGGCCTCTAGTTTATAATAAAATTATTAAATACAGGTAAGACTGCCTCCAGGCTGAAATGTAGATTTCAGTCCCAAATTTAATACTAAACAGAACTTTGGCCCTGTTTTTAGTAAATGCCCTATAATTTTTGTAATACTAATATCAACTCTAATCCAATGAAGGACAGTTCATTCTCACTCAAGATGAATAATATCAAGTGCTATAAATTTATATTTTAAGGCCATATTCCTTTGCATTTTTATATTGTATAACATTTTACTTCAAACTGAAATTGGTAAGAAAGTTGTAAAAATCAGTACAATCATATAAATTCTACCTCAATCAGCTGTGATAACAAATGCAGTGTATTTTCCAGAGTCCTAAATAAAACTGAGCTAAGCTTAATGAAAGTCAGGCAGAAGCCTAACAAGAATAAAGCAGCAAACCAAAAGAAATTTAATGCATTTCTAAATTCACATTCTATTCAGTACTGTTTGGTTTTCATCAGAATGTGTTAGTGAATTCTGAGCGTATTTGTTAGATGTTAGTGTTTTGTTTTGTTTTTTTAGCTTATTGGAACAAGAAACAGTAGGAGTTAGGAATTAAGGGGAGCTACTGATAAATAGAGGTGGGATAAATGAATATTTAGCAAGACTATGTTATGCATACTGTGAATCTTGTGTTTTTCAAAATGATTTTAAAGCTGATATACATATATATGTGTGTGTGTATGTAAATACATTCAATGTTATTAAACAAAAGGAGGTAACTATTCCAGATAATTAAAGTGGATGACACACTTTAATAGCATACACGTGAACCAATGATTTCTGATGTTGGATATACTTTTGTTGTTGCCATGTAAGTACACATTAATAATGTTATCTATTTTTTAGTATAATGAAAAATGGTTTCCTTAAATAAAATGCTGATATATTCAAGATTTTCTATCAAAACACCAGAGCTTTACTTTTAATATTCTTCATGACACAATGAGCACATTCCTGAATTATAGAGAAACAGATTTATAGATACAAAAAGTCCGAATTAAAAATAATAACTATTTACTGCTCTTTGCATATATTTGTGAAGATAAAGGATACAATGCTCTGAATTTGAAGCTAAAAGACCAGGTTTTAAGTTCATTACTTACTGCTTATTGCCCTCTCGCAATCCAGGACCCCTCGGGGGATGTCAGAGAGCAGGTTTCAGCCTGATCCCCACTGGCCAGGGAGGAACCATGGGAAGTTGGCTCCAGGGCATGTCCAGCCCATCTTGCCCAGTTCTGCCTTCTAATTAATATCCTTTCAATGTGCATGAATCTGTGCACCTGGGCACTAGTTAAGACATAATCTGCTGCCAGCAGGTGGGTGTCAGTGGATTGAGCCTTGTCCCATGCACCAAAATTTCACTGGTTCAACTCCCAGTCAGGGCACATGCCCAAGTAGTGGGCTCAACCCCCAGTAGGGGGCATGTAGGAGGCAGCCTATGGACATTTTTTTCTCATCTCAATGTTTCTATCTCTTTCTCCCTCTCACTTTCTCTCTCTCTAAAAATCAATTAAAATATTAAAACAAGAGAAATAATCTGCTAATTCTCCTCTCATTAATGTTAAGTGTGCTTGAAGAAAAAGTAAGCTCATTAGATGATTTAGAGAGCGCACTGGACCTATAGACCATATGGCCTGCAGAGATTTTTATAAAAGGAAATAGACCACATTATAAATACTTTTACAACATGAAAATGATTTTTTTAAAATTTAGGTGTTTCTTGGCCACTGCTAACCAAATATAGAATTGTCTGTCTGCTGCTTTATAAAAAACAACAACATTTTAATATATCTAGATAACAAAACTGAAATTGAATATTAGCAAATGAAAGTACCAAATGCTGAGATATAAAATTTAAGGAAAAGAACAAGGTTTTTTTAATTTAGTAGACTTTATTCTTTTGTTGTTGTTGTTGTTTAAAAATATATTTTATTAATTTTTTACAGAGAGGAAGGGATAGGCATAGAGAGTTAGAAACATCGATGAGAGAGAAACATTGATCAGCTGCCTCCTGCACACTCCCCACTGAGGATGTGCCC
>NW_005871183.1:719002-740477 GCF_000147115.1 Myotis lucifugus | reverse complement strand
TTTATAAATAATTGAAACACCTAATGGATGGTGAGATATAAGTTATATGTTAGAGTCCAGGTAAAGCAGTGTCTCAACCTGTGGGGTGCGGCCCCCTTTGGCGGTTTGAACGACCCTCCACAGGGGTTGCCTAAGACCATCCTGCATATCAGATATTTACATTACGATTCATAACAGTAGCAACATTACAGTTATGAAGTAGCAACGAAATAATTTTGTGGTTGGGTCACAACATGAGGAACTGTATTTAAAGGGCCAGAAAGGTTGAGAACCACTGAGGTAAAGCTTGTCTTACATGACCAACACCAAGCCTTAAATAAAAATCATTCTGACACTTCTTAGAAAAGTAAATGAAGACGTTATTATAAACTATCATGAGAGGTATAAAGGCTCTGGCAATAGAGAAAGGTTGAGCTTAATTCTGAAAATAAGGAAAAGGGGGTATAGCCAAGGAGCAGGTGTGAGTGGGCTGGAGGGAGCTGGTAAATAGAAAATCACCACGAGGAAATTACGGGTAGAAGGAATTATTGCTAAATTGGCAGGATTCTTCCTGACAGCAGGCCAAGTACTTATACATCAAAGGCAGAGGATGGGGAATAGGCTCAGATATCAAGGGCAGGCAATTCTCTTTAACCTAGCTTAGCAGGATTCTTGCTAAAACTGAACTATGCAGGCCCCGAAGGACGGGGTCATGATCCAGTCCTACTTGAGAAGAGGGCTCACAAGGAGTCTTCATCACCACTTATGATTTCTGTGACCTTGTTATTTGCCCAATTTTTTAAGCCTCAAATTCCTCAATAGCAAAACTGGGGCAATATTGATCTCATGAAATTGTTATAAGGCTAAAGTATTGTTGATACTTATCTTGGCATGCTGGTCTGGATATGTTACAGCTTTTACACATCTGGACTCCTTAGGTTCTTAGGCTGGATTTGAATCAGGAGAAATCAGATTCTCCTGAGCAACAGATAGGCCCTTTCTTCCACAAGAATCTCCATGCAACATTTTCAATTCTCCTAGCTTTACATTAAGAGTTATTAATATTTGCACAGATAGAAACCCAACACAATATTATAAACTCCAGAGACTTAGTATAGCTCCCAATTTCTCAAAGGCAAAGGCGAGAAATGATAAGATTAAATTAACAGACAACAGGGAGTGAGGGTGAGGGCAAGACTGGGGGGATGAGGGGACAATGGGGGGATAAATACACATTTGTAATACCTTAATCAATAAAAAACTTAAAAATTAAAATTAAAAAAAATTAAATTAACAAAATAATTTCTTCTCCATCCCATCCAGGCATTATATTTCATCTCATCACCATGAGTTTATAAATAATTTGTAACAATAAATGAGGATGACAGAAGTATAATGTTAGGGACCAAGTAAAGCTTGTCTTACATGACTAATGTTAAACCTTAATAAAATAGGATTAAGATAGACAGGTGATAAGTGTAGTCCTTCTGTGTTACCTTCCAGAAACTGTTCATAGGAACTCTCATTAAACTCCTCTTATTCAGCAGAGAGAAATTAGGGTGAAAGAATACTAAATGTGTGTCTCTGTGTGTGTTTTCATCCAGCAATTATATATATTTTTAAATGTCAAATGTCACTTGTTTCCAATACAGAGGCTGCATTCGACATTGTGAAGCTGACTTTGCAGAGTATAAAATGAGGACAAGTAGGACTCAAGATATTCTATATTCTTAATGGAAAAACTCTATATTCATTTCTCTTTAGAGAAATACTTTATTCTATATTGCTTTATTCCTACATAATAATAGACAAAAATACATTCTGCTTAAACGTGTATGTCTAGAATTTAAAAAAAATCACATTTTACAATGTGACGAAATTTATCCAATAAGCAAGTGTTTTCCTTAACTCTATCTTTTTCACCTAAACCAATTTTTGCCATACGAAAAATTGTGAGGCAAATTATACTTTTATGAATTTGAATGCTATTTTTATTAATGTTATTTTCATCTAAAAGTGGAGAAAACTATAATGCATATTTTCTACAAAGATTTTATTTTATTTATTTTTTTCTTTATTGATTAAGGTATTACATGCCCTCAAGCCCCTGGTGTCTGTGTCCATTGGTTATGCTTATATGCATGCATACAAGTCCTTTGGTTGATCTTTCTCCCTTACCCCCACCCTCCCCTACCTTCCCTCTGAGGTTTGACGTTCTGATCAATGATTCTCTGTCTCTGAATCTGTTTCTGTTGTTCATTATATTCCACAAATGAGTGAAATCATGTGATATTTATCTTTCTCTGACTGGCTTATTTTGCTTAGCATAATGCTCTCCAGTTCCATCCATGCTGTTGCAAATGGTAAGAATTCCATTGTGTAGATGTACCCCATTTTTAATCCACTCATCTGCTGATGGGCACTTAGGCTATTTCCAAATCTTAGCTATGGTGAATTGGGCTGCTATGAACATAGGGGTGAATATACCCTTTCTGACTGGTGTTTCTAGTTTCTTGGGATATATTCCTAGAAGTGGGATCACTGGGTCAAATGGGAGTTCCATTTTTAGTTTTTTGAGGAAACTCCATACTGTTCTCCACAGTGGCTGCCCCAGTCTGCATTCATACCAGCAGTGCAGAAGGGTTCCTTTTTCTCCACATCCTTGCCAGCTCTTGTCATTTGTTGATTTGTTGATGATAGCCATTCTGACAGGTGTGAGATGGTATCTCATTGTCATTTTGATTTGCATCTCTTGGATGATTAGTGATTTTGAGCATGTTTTTGTATGTCTCTTGGCCTTCTTTATGTCCTCTTTTGAAAAGTATCTATTTAGGTCCATTGCCTATTTTTTGATTGGGTTATCTTCCATTTGTTAAGTTGTATGTGTTCCCTGTAAATGTTGAAGATTAAACCCTTATCGGGGATAATATTTGCAAATATGTTCTCCCATTCAGTGGGCTTTCTTGTTGTTCTGTTGATGCTTTCTTTTTTTGTACAGAAGCTTTTTATTTTGATGTAGTCCCATTTGTTTATTTTCTCTTTAGTTTCCATTGCCCTAGGACAGTGGTCGGCAAATTGTGGTCCCTTGAGTGTGACTCTTCCACAAAATACCACACGCAGGCGCGCACGTACAGTGTGATTGAAACTTTGTGGCCACACTCAAGGGGCCAAAGAGCCACATGTGGCTCGCGAGCCACAGTTGCCAACCACTGCCCTAGGAGCTGTGTGGGTGAACATATTGCTTTGGCATATGTCTGAGATTTTGCTGTCTGTGGATTCCTCTAATATTTTTCTGGTTTCCCATCTTATGTTTAAGTCCTTTATCCATTTTGAGTTTATTTTTGTGTATGGTGTAAGTTGGTGGTCTAGTTTCATTTTTTTTTGCATGTATCTGTCCAATTTTCCCAGGACCATTTATTGGAGAGACTGTCTTGATTCCATTGCATAGCCTTGATTCCAAGTCTAGTCTCCTTTGTGAAATATTGAGTATAGTGGTTTGGGTTGATTTCTGGGTTCTCTATTCTATTCCATTGGTCCATATCTGTTCTTTTGCCAGTACCAGGCAGTTTTGAGAACAGTGGCTTTGTAATACAGCTTTATATCTGGTATTGAGATTCCCTCCTACTCTGTTCTTCCTTCTCAGGATTTCTGCAGCTATTTAGGGTCTTTTTTATTCCAGATCAATTTTTGGAGAGTTCATTCTAGGTCTGTGAAATATGCCATTGGTATTTTAATGGGGAGTGCATTGAATCTATAGATTGCATTGGCTAGTATGGACATTTTAATGATTGGTTCTTATATTTTTGATATTTATTTTATATATTTAAATGCCATTTAACAAAGAAAAGTCAACCAAAAAAATGAGTTGGCGTGTCACCTCTGACACACGTGTCATAGGTTTGCCATCACTGTCCTAGGGGATATTATGCTAAGTCAGTAATTCAAACTGAAAAATAAATATTATATGATTTCACTTATATGTAGAATCTAAAAAATTAAAAAAATTAAAAATAAATGAACAAATAAATAAATTTCTAAATACAGAGATACTAATGGTTACCAGGGTTATTGGGAAGTAGGGTGAAAAGTGGAAAGGATTAAGATATACAAATTGGGGGGTTGGGAAGGATAATGGGGAGATAAGGTCACATATGTAATACCTTAATCAATAAAGAAATTTTAAAAAATGTACAAATTGTCAGTTATAAAAGCAGAATGGGGATGCAAAATAAAGTATAGGGCACATAGTCAATAATCCTACATAATAAAAGGCTAATATGCAAACCAACTGAACTGTGGAACGACTGGTCACTATGATGCCCACTGACCACCAGGGGAAAGACACTCAATGCAAGAGCTGCTCCCTGGTGGTCAGTGCGCTACCACAGGGGGAACACTGCTCAGCCAGAAGCCCTGAGCGCCGGGCTCATGGCTGGCGAGGGCAGTGGTGGTGGCAGGAGCCTCTCCAACCTCCGCAGCAGTGGGACATCCTCTGAGGGCTTCCAGACTACACGAGGATGCATGCCTGGCTGAGGGACACCCCCCGCCCACACTGAGTGCACGAATTTTATGCACCAGGCCTCTAGTATTGTAATAATCATATATGGTGTCAGATAGGTACCAGACTTATTAGGGTTATTACTTCATAAGTTGTATAAATGTCTAATCATTTGTACACCTGAAACTAATGTGATATTGTATGCCAACTGTAATTGAAAAAAATTTTAAACTATTTTTTAAAAAAATACAGAATTTCAGTTCAGAAAAACAGGGAAGGCCAGTTGAGGAGAGGACTGAGCTTAGCCTCAAGGCCTGACCTCAGAACAGCTTCTGCGCCAGTTCCTGGGAGAACACAATGTAAACACTTCACAGAAAAAGAAGTAAGCCTGAAAGAGCAAGGTTACTTTGTGAGACTAAAAGAACATGAATCAGTTAGCTTATCAACAGAAAAAAAAAAAAGACAGGACTTTCCATTTGGGTTGGAATAATTTTTACTGATAGCTATAATGGAAGGACTATTATGTTCCAGGTACTCTATATCCATTATTTTTAATCTACCAGCAACCTTCCAAGACATTTTTTTTTTTCATAAGAGGAAACTAAAACCCGGTAGCCCAAGTAACAAATCTATGCCTATCTGGTTTAATAGCTTTATGCTTTACATTATTATACCATGATGCCTGTGAAACATGTAACCATGATGCCTGTGAAACATGAAAGTCTCAGTGGAAGCAATGCTGGCTTATTGATTGCCTCAATACTGGAGGGCATCCACCCAGGGCTGAAAGGGATCTTACAGTGATGATTCTTAGATTGTGTGTGTGTGTGTGTGTGTGTGTGTGTTGTTTTTTTACATTGCCCTTTCTTTCAATAAATATTTTCTTGGGCATTCTAGAACTATGATAAGCACATTTCTTCAAATAAGTTAGCTTTGATATTGAAAGAGAAAAAGAGACTAGAAGGCATCCCAGCATCACAAGCAGCCACTTGTGAAGGCTGTTGGAATTGGAACTTCAATGGAAAATTAAGGGGAAAAAAGAATTTAAAGGTTCATTGATTTAAGCTGGTACTTGACTTTTCCCCTTAGGTCTGAGTTAGCCTGTGGCAATCAAAGATTACATTAAATAGAGTCATCAACTCTCCTTTCTTGATTCCCTTTTTCTGACTCTACAAATTCTATTGCATAAATCTCACTAAAGGAAATATGAAAAACCTCTAGGCTTTGAAAATGTCATTCAACTATGCAATAAAGCATGTAATAAAGACCAGTAGTAGACGCTATGGTTTAAAACACTACCAATGATGCATAACTCAAACATGAGGAACAGCATACAAGGGAAAAAAGGACATTGCATTTTAAAATCTACTTCAAAAAAGCAACAGAACCTAGTTGATTAGGCCCTACAGGACGAATTGAAACAACTCAGGATTTTTCCCACTCCTTTCTAGATGAGAAAAAGTTTCTCTTAGGATTTTACTTTTCTTTCCAATATAGCTGCCTTTCTTCCAAGGACATCTAGGTAATGTGCAGGCGTGGAAGAAAATAAGCATATATCCTTATATAGCCATATGCTTTAAGACAACCAGTTATTTAATAAAAAGTGAATTTGCTTCATTTTTCTTCCAAAAAGTAGATTACTAATTCATAGCAATAATAATGTATAGGAGAAATAGAAATTAATTCTTTATTGCTGCTGGACTCGCCAATAGGAACAAAATTCAAATGTAGGCTATCTTAACATATGGATGTAATAACATAGTAACCCTTTGCAATTGGGTGTGACTTGTGCTTTAAGTGTTACTCTAGACCACACATAATTTTAATCATTAGGAAGGAAAATGAAGGAGTCCATTATCCACAAATCACTGGGAATTTTCAGAGTACACTGGGAGTAACACTTGAATGAATTGTGCCTTCTAATTGCACTCATAAAATTTTACTTTTAGTTGTCTCATTGGCTGTCAAACAGTCCATTGAGGCTTTCTGTGGCCTACATGTCACAATAACTCCAACTGTTCTCTGAAATAACAAAGTACAGTCATACTCATATGAGATGTATAAAGATTAGTAATATGCTCATAAGCAATTTTTGAAATATAGAATTATATATATCAAAAACATATTGCAGTACATTACAAAGCTAGTTGAAACAGCATTGAGAAACTAGGTATTTGGGGGAACTGGAGAACTAGGTTAGATAAAAAACAACAACACTGAGTAATGTTTTGACAGATTTAAAAATATAACATTTGGGGTTATTTTCTGTTGGGCAGAAATTATTTGAAACTCTAGTGGACAGAACCCAGGCTTTTAAGCAATAGCAAACATTAAGGTAAACAAAGGTATAGCCTTAGCCTACAGCAGGGGTTGCAAGTTCATAATCCTCAATTAGTTAGAATTTTTCTATTAGATCAAGATTTTTAAATATCCTCTTTAAGAGAATAAGAGAAGATGAATCTCCCAAGTGAAATTTCAGCTCCAATAAACTTGCTTCCAACTTTGTAAAAGAGAAAAATGATTACATGGGAAGTAGGCAAAATGGTATGCCAAATGGGCAGTTTACAGGTAAGCAGACTGGAGATTTGCAAAGGCTGGGGGTCTTCAAAGGGCTGGTGGCTCTGGTTTCTGCAAAGAGGTTGTTAATCTTTCCATGATAATAGGCAGCTCCCTGATGGGGATGATGGGCTACATTTCCAGGTGAGCTCCCAGGTCCCATGTATAACTCCCAGCCAGGTTAGAATGTATCTTCTTTAATCAGAACAAAACAATCACAGTTAACAGAGCATGATTACTATTTCTTACAATTATAGCTGGTCCCCAATATTCTATTTCTGCCTCTATCATCACAACTAAACTCTCCACAGAATGTATGAACATTTCAGAATGTGACTACCTATCTCTTCTTTATACATATATCTATTGAACTACCATCATCACTTTCTAAATCACTTCAGTTCCCTAGTTCCTTTACTACCAACTTCTATGCTGCTATCATATTTGGTTTTCTACAATCTCTCTCTCTCTCTCTTTCTCCTATATTCCTCCCTTCCCAACACTTCCCTCCCTGTCTCCTTCCCTCCATCATTTTCCAAAGTGATAACTTTAAAGCAAAATTCTGATCATGTTACTTCTCTCATTAAAACTCATTGAAAGCATTCCATCAAACAAAATATAATCTTTATTAATTCTTACACTATGTCTTCAACAAACCCTTATCCTTCTTTTCTTCTGTAGAATACTACTACTTCACCCAGGTCCCCTCAGCTCCCTTTTAATATTTCGGTTCTCTGGTAGCATTTTCTTTTATTTTTAAAGCTTTATTGTTGAAAGTATTACATAGGTCCCTCTTCCCCTCCCCCATGACCCCTTCTAGCCAGCCCCACCCCCTGCCCCAGGCCTTCACCAACCTATTATCTGTGTCTATGGGCTATGCATATATGCATACATTTTCTTAATATATTGCTTGCTGTTTAATTATCTTCTCAAGCTGTTTCTAGAGAATACCTAGACATACCCTGTTTCCAGCTATACAAGCTTTCTTTTTATCCTTCTAATAAATCAAGGTCATTCCCACCTCTAGAAACATTACACATATCTTCCTTCCCTGTGAACTATGCTTACTCCAGGTGTTTGCGTGGCTGGTCTCCTCCAAGATTCAGATTTTAGCTCAATGGCAGTGTCCTATTGAAGCCTTCTTAAGTAAGTCTGGTCCAGGTACATCTTTATCAATTACCTATTGTATTGTCTTAATAACACTAATGAAGTAGAGTTTTTGCCTATTTTATTCAATGTATCCCACAAATTATAAATCTTGCCAGAACATTACAAGCCCTCAGTGAGACTGTGAATAAATGTTGAACAAGGGATTTTGCTAGTTTCTCTCTGCAGAAACTAGTAATATGTAATTTGGAAAAACCCACATGTAATGTCATGTTGGTAATGAGAGTCAAATATGAATCTGCCGCTAGGTAATTCCTTGAAACACATTTATTGTTCTATATGAGCAACGTTTTCAGATGGTTAATTCAGTTAGTAGTACATTAGTTTAGATACATGGTCATGAAGGGAGATTTACTTCAGTAATTTAATGGAAGAAATAGTAGTAAGTAGTATATACGTCTTGAAGAGATGAGTGAGCATGGTTCGATCACAAAGAATTTGAAGCAGGTATGGTATTTACAACTAAGAATTTTATAGGAAGCTTGAATCATGGGTTTAATATTAGATTAAGAATATTGGATAATATAAAAACATTTAAAAATATTTTCAGGTTGGACTCCATGGGAAACTTAGAAAATATTTTAGGAAGTACACTTGGCCTAAATACCTCCAGGGGGAGAGGTAAGGAAGCGGACTTAGGGGGAGAAGCTGAGCTGCAATGCAATCCCAGCGAAGGCCTCTGCTGACTGCAATGGGGAGCTTTAGAGCTGGGACTGTCCTTCAGAATTATTTCAAGATGGAGCAAGAAGCAACTTTTACTCCATCCTTGACCAATCATTGTTGCCCTAGGAGAAAGTGAGGCTGTGCCCAGGCAGTGCTTCAGATAATACAATCTGCAAAGTGGGAAGAGATCTGGAAAACATCTCAAGTAGCGTTCCCAAAAGTTTAGGGAAGAAGTTCTTCCTTTCTTAAGGAAGATCTTAATGTCATATCACAGTACCAAAACCCCCATGTGAGGTAACAAATAGAGTATAATTTTCTTAGGTAACTTACCTATGCACTTGAATTGATATTAAAATACACTCAAATGAAATTCCTGCTTTTTGTTTCATCCAAAGGATTATTTTCTGTAGATGGAAATAGACTAATCCTGGAATATTTTAGCAACTTTTCACCAATATGCTAGTTCATACAACAAAATATCAACTTCCAAGTGTAACTTAATTTTATAAATCTATTCTCAACAACTTTGACCCTCTTGCTCTCTTGGCAGATAGTTTATTATTTTCTGACTGTGAACATATTGGAGTCAGATTATCAGCCTCTAAGAAGAGATGCTGAAATGTTTCCGGAGAAGCCCATACCTACATAAAGTGAATGAAATTTTATTGTTTTGAAAGATATTTTGTACTCCTCAGGAACCATCTTAACTTCATTTATTCTGTAAAACCCATATATTAATTCACCTTTCTTAGAGTTTTGCATCACTGGTCTAATCTTTAACCCTCTCTTATATATTTTGATTACTGTTAATAGTATTATCTATCTTGAATATTCAATTACATATTAGGACATGTCTTCTCAACTAGGTTATTCAGTGACAGCAAATTTCATGTCATATATAGTGCCTAGAATGATGAAGATAGAAAGTGCTCTAACTAGTTGATTAATAATATGATTCACTGAGACGTTGACTCAAATTACTTAAATGGAAAAAAATAGTTTAGCTAAAGGCCAAGAACTA
The DNA here is from genome assembly GCF_000147115.1 of Myotis lucifugus. NCBI lineage: Eukaryota > Metazoa > Chordata > Mammalia > Chiroptera > Vespertilionidae > Myotis > Myotis lucifugus. Next base: position 730,593 of record NW_005871183.1, on the reverse strand, counting down.
TTAGGAAAACCATGTTCTTATAAATATGTTTCTTTTTCACTTTTTACTTATTACAAAATTTAATAAGTAATTTTTCTGGGTAAATCAAGTGGCAGTGTTTTTTGTGGGTTTTGTTTTGTTTTGTTTTGTTTTTCTTCAATAGCATCTAGCTGAAGTGAATAAAATTTTTAATTCTAGAGAAAGAAATGGGAAATTTGAACTTCATATAAATACCAGCAAAAAAATGAAAACAAGTTTTTGTTGTAAACTGTATCTTTGAATCATCTCATTATATTTCTCCCTATAGGCAAAAATCCCCAGGTGTTTGCTTAAACAAATATGAAATGAAAGGAAAGGCAAATTCAATTATTTCCACTCAGCAACTGAAATTAGCATGATGGAAATGTTTAGGAACAGGTATAATTAGAAACAACAGATGTGTTTTTATATATTGAGTTTTCATGTTGTAATCATAGAAATAATCACAATGTGTAAGAAAGTCATATCATTTTAGATCATTAAAGTTTTATATATTTACCCATTGATGTTGATGTGAAAACAGCAATAAAATATAGGCATTTTAGCAAATGGGACTTTTCCTCCAAGAGAAGCTATTTTTAAAATACAACTATTTCTTATAAAATTGTTTTGCTTCCCATCAGACTATATTCTTCTATGAATATTCTCACCATAATATGTAGCAAAAAGTCTTACAAATGCTACTGTTATTGGAGAAGAACATGGGTGGTCCTTCTCTGTTGCTAGTGGGAGAGACGTTCTTGGGGTACCACTGGAATAAACCCAGGGGAGGATGAGATGTGGTAGGACGCTTCATCTGTGTGGAATTCCATCCCTGGGTTTGCAAAGTCCCAATTCCCTTAATCCCATCCTCAAAGATCGGCAGCTAGGGATCAGTTGAGCTCAGAAGCAAAGCCAGTGTCCAAGTTGCCATTCCACGGTGAGTTGGGTCCTGTATAGCATCAGGCAGATTGCAGCTCATTAGTCCATTGTGTAGAGTCTACATAGCCCTGACCCATGTGGGTGAATGAGAGGAGCCAAGAGAGCACACCCCCACAACAAGAGAGCTAGGAGCCAAGACAACAAGAGTGCAAAAGAGTGAATTCCTTCGTTTAGGAGATTAAATATCTCAATCTTCCTGTGTTTGCAGTGGCAATGCCTACTGTGGCCAATGACCTGTTCCAGGTGTGACTGAAGACCAGTAACTTCTCTATATCACCCAGACTTTACTGGGCATGTGTGTCCTCTCCATTCTGCTCAGTGATCTGTGGGGAATAGACCACTGGTTTCCTGGGAAGTGTTAAACTGCAGCTTCCTGACAAACCTGCACAAATGGCATACCTAGAATATTTGCCCTTCCTTTTGTCCCTTTCCTATTACTAATGACTGGGTTAGTTACGACGATGTATCACTACATGGTACAATGTTTTGTTGCCTTGTAGCCAGTTAGGTGGGTATGGTGTTTGGGAAGTGTCACTACAATTCCGTTTTGTTAAACTTCATAATAAATTATCTCAAATATTTTATAAAAATGGTAGCTGACGAATAAGGGGGTCCTAGCCATTAATAATAGGGTTGCTAAGAATTACGAAGATTGTATGTGCATATGATTAAGTATTTCATAGTAAATAATCCAAGCAAATTTAAGATAAAAAGAAAACATAATAGAATACATAAGAATTAATGATTATCATATCTAAAATGTTTGAAGTTTATGGCACAATATCTATGCATGTTTTTATCAACATGTTCCCACCTGAGATATCACATCTTTGTTGTTACATATATTTATATCTCAAATGGCTTCTCCCTAAAGATAGATCTTTCTTTCTCTTTAGGAAATGAGTAACAGCTTATACTGTAGCAAAATAAATTGTCAACAAAATCAAACAACACTTTCCAGTGATGATAATGACAATGAAAACTAAATGTTATTTCCTCCGAGCAGTGCAACAAAATACTAATTTTACCTTGATGACTTATAAAATGCTTAAGAAAATCCTTAGCACACTAATGCTTTGTGAGTATATTTCCTACCAAGTTGATTAATAGGTGCTAGCTAATAAGATTTCTTCAGTGCTGCTAGGATACAGAACAGAACAGAATATACTGTTAGCAAGATGACTTCTTGTTGAACTATATTCAGAAATTTATACCTTGCCCACACTCTTCTTTTAATTGCATGGTCTATTAAACTCAACACTCTGTAAATAAAAAGTATGTTTGCTCAGCTTCTATTGGAAGTCTATAATGTTTATTTACTCATAAGTCCCTGTATCCAGAAGCACGATATAAGAAATATTAATTTTAAGTTTCAGGACTGAACTTTCAATGTTATATAAACTTTTTCTTTTAAAATAGTTTTGTATTTACAGAAAAGTTGCAAATATAACACGCACAAAAATTTCCATATTCCCCACACCTAGTTTTCCTCCTGTCAACATCTTACATTAGTATGGTACATTGGTTATAACTAATGAACCAATACTGATATATTATTGTTAGCAAAAGCCCATATGTTTTTCACATTTCCATAGTCTGTACCTAATTCTTTTTCTGTTTTAGGATCCCAGGGAGGATATCACATTACATTTTGTCATCATGTCTCCTTAGAATCCTCTTGACTGTGACAGCTTCTCAGACATGTCTTGTTTTTGATGATTTTGTCAATTATAAGCAGTATTATTGTTCAGGCATTTGTAGAATGCCTTTAATTGGGATTTTTTATTTTTGTTTTTCTAATTAGGCCTAGCATTATGGGTTTGTGGGAGGAAGACCTCAGAGGTCAAATGTCATCCTCATTATATCATATTAAATATACATCCTATCCATATGACTTATAACTGTTAATTTTCAAACTTGACCAACTGGGCTGAGGTAGAATTTGTCAGATTTTGCCACTGGAAAGTTACTCTTTTTCTTCTTTGCCATACTGTAGTCTTTGGTAGGTAGTCATTATATACAGTTCCACCCTTAAGCACTTCCTCCAAGGGAGGATTATCTACTAAATTATTTGGTTTCTTCTGTTTGAAGATTTGTTTATTCTTTCCTATTTACTAATTAATTTGATCATTTATTCATATTAATATGAGCTTGTGGATATTTATATTATAGTTTGGGTTATGATCCAATACTTCTTATTTTGCTCAAATTATTCCATATTTGGCAACTGAAAGCTTTTTCATTTGGTGCCTGTTTCCCCTTGACATACCTTCACCGTGGTTTTTGATTTTTCATTTTAATTTTTTAGCACCACCTTCATGTCAGGCACTATGAGATGCTCCAGGCTCATCTTGTGTATTCCCTGCCACAATATTTAAGTTAGCCATTTCTCTAAGGACCCCTGGTTCCTTTCATTGGAGAATGGTATTAGAAACCAAGCTCTTCATTACTGTTAGGATGTCATTGCTTTTAGATGCTCTCAGCTTACTGAGTAAGGAAACATATTTGCATATATTAACCAATATATGTACACACATCTATAAATATTTCTCTACTTAACCATCTATCTATACCAGTGGTCGGCAAACTGGCTCACGAGCCACATACGGCTCTTTGGCCCCTTGAGTGTGGCTCTTCCGCAAAATACCACGCGCGGGTGTGTACGTACAGTGAGATTGAATCTTTGTGGCCCATGCACAGAAGTCGGTATTTTGTGGAAGAGCCACACTCAAGGGGCCAAAGAGCTTCATGTGGCTCATGAGCCTCAGTTTGCCAACCACTGATCTATACTAATAAAAGCTTAGGTGGCCCTCGCGCTCTTGCATGACACCCTCATGTCATCACAAGATGGCTGCCCCCACGTTGTCACAAGATGGCCACCACAAAATAGGCACCGCAAGATGGCTGGCAAGGGAGGGCAGTTGGGGGTGATCAGGCTGTCAGGGGAGGGCAGCTGGGGGTAATCAGGCTGGCAGGAGAGCGGTTAGGGTGCAATTAGGCTGGCAGTCAGAAGCAGTTAGGGGCAATCAGGCAGGCAGGCAGGCAAGTGATTAGGAACCAGCAGTCCCAGGTTGTGAGAGGGATGTCCGACTGCTGGTTTAAACCGGCAGTTGGACTTCCCCCAACTGGTCCCAGATTGGAGAGGGTGCAGGCTGGGCTAAGGGACACCTCCCCCCCAGTGCAAAAATTTCGTGCACCGGGCCTCTAGTCTATATATATAAAAGCCAAGTGACCAGAATGCCAGAATGACTGGAATGATCAATTGCTATGATGTGCACTGCGGCGGCCAACCGGCCTGATCGGGGCCCCAATAGCCCCCCCCCCCCGACCTCCCGCGGCCCTTCCCCCAGTCAGCTCTGCCCCCGATTGCCCCCCCCACCCCAATCGGGGGCAGGGCTGGCCAGCCAACCTCCCAAGTCCCCTCCCACCCATCAGCGTGGCCCCAATCAGCCTTCATCAGAGAGCTGACTGAACCCCACCATGCACAAATTCATGCACCAGGCCTCTATTATTTATATAAAGGTAAACATGGGTTCATATTGCTGTCTCAGCTGAGTTTTTTATGCCATGGATCATTCTAGCCTCCTCTCCATAACATCCCACTTTAATGGTGAGAAATCTGGATCCTTCCATCTGCTATTCATTTACTTTAATTATTTAATTCCAGGATATGTATCTAGTGATTTCAGAATTGTACATCTGTAATTCCATGTGATATAACTTTAGCAACTACAGAACAGTATTATGTACACTTCTCTTTGCTTTTAGTTCTATAGATTCTACTCATTCCCAAAGTTACATAGGTCAGCAGTTTCCTATAACCAATCCCAATGAAACATTGTTTCTTATATTTATAATACAGTGGGAATTCTATCATAAGACCTATGCCCTCCTAATTTTTTAAAATTTACATACAATAGGATTTACTCTGAGCTGTCAAGTTCCATAAATACATAGGTACATGAATAGTGCCGTATAGCCACAGTTATACTATCATATAAAATAGTTTCACTGCCCTAAAATTCCACTATGTAGCATCTCTTTAACCTTTCCCCTACTCTAAATGCCTTCAGTTATTGATCAGTTTACCCTCTTTGTAATTTTGTCCTTTTTAGGATATCATATAAATAGAATCATATAGTTTAAAGCAATTCATACTTGTTCCTTTCACTTAAAAATATGCATTTAAAATTGATCCATGTTTTTGCGCGGCTTGTTAGATCATTTCCTTTTTAACATTGGATAGTATTCCACTGTATGCATGCCTCACAATATATTTGTACATTCTTCTATTGAATGGCATCTTGGCTGTTTTCAGTTTCAGGTGATTACAAATAAAGGTGTGATACTCATTTGCATTCCAGTTTTTTTCTGGAAATAGTATCAAATAAGTTGGGTAAATAACTAGTGGTGTAACTGTTAGATTATCTAATTGGGCTGTTTAGCTCCTTTAAAAATTGCCAATTTTTCAAAGTGCCAGTGCTATTGTGCCTTCTCACCAGTAATGAGAGTTCCTATTGCTCTACCTCCTCATTAGAAATTGGAATTACAATTTTATTGGATTTTAGTCATTCTACTGAAAGATGACACAGAAACAGGAGCTATCGTTGACAAGGTTAGTAAGAGTTGCACTGAGTTTCCATATACCGTACTACTTAATCTCATGATTTTGCCACTTTTAGATCAGGTGTGTTAGGAACTTGGATTGGGAAAATGGCTTGGGTGTTAACATACTAAACTCCATTCTTAAAAGTGTTGTGAGTAATTATTTACATAAAGGAAATTGCCACTGCCATTTTCTTCTGTACTATCATTAGTCATTTGTCATGTTCCTATAACCCCTCTGTGTCCCTCAGGCCTCCTTCATTTATCTCCCTAGAATCCCTGATTGCAATCCCCCAAACCCCTTTTCATCTTTTTCAGAGCAGTCTGGTGTTTCTCGTTGACCTGCCACTGAGCTCCCAAGCCAAACTCAGCAGGATCATTTCCACAACAGAACAAGTCTATTAACCAAGAGTCTTGCCCTGGGAATTCTCTCCTAGAAACTCTGTGACCAACCTCTTATATAATTATTTGTTTTGTTGCTAATCCTACTACACACAGAATCACACCCTAACTCTAACCCTACTCACCCAACTACATGACAGTGTTGGCCCATCCTGGACCTTCCCAGTCTAGAGTGAAAGGAATTTATTCTTGAGTGGGAGTGGCTGTTCAAAGACTGAAACATCCCCTTTGGGAAAGAAAAAAGAACTGGTTGGTCCAGAAAATCTGGGAATAAAATTTAGAATTGGCCAAATTTACAAACAGTAACTGCCCATGCTTATTAGCTAAACATTAGAGCTTCTCCAAGGAGTGCCCATGTGACTTTGAATCTTTAGGAGAGAAGTGTACTTTATGAAGCAGCTAGATTAAGAAAAAGTCACAAATTTTTGCATAATGAGCCCCCACGATGTCTTTGGTTCAGAAAATCTGTTGTCACAGTTCTGCCCACTCTTATTCCCCTGGAGATTTCTGTGAATGAGTTTTCAGACCTTCTTTACTGGGAATCCTATGGTAACACAGTTCTTTAAAATGTCAGTTTGAGTGATTTAAAATGCCTAAGCCTCAAGGCCAGCATGAAGTAGTTTTTAACTTGATGGTGTCCTACACAGTTTGAGTAATTAACAGAATATACACTTTGTGACTAGATTTGTCTACTATGTTTTCTAAAACCATCAAAAATTCCAGATATTTGATAAATAGTATTCAGTTAAATTTACATGCTAATGTGATTCTTTCCCACTTTAATTTGCATTTTGATAAACATTTTACCTAGGTTTTCTCCTCCTAATTAGCATCCCCATCTTTTTTCTCTTCCTTGATCCAGTTTTGAATGTATAAATACTTCCTACTTGCAGGATATATGGTTACCCATGCCCATAATAACTGGAAGAAAAATCATAGAGCAGTCTATTTTCAACAATAATTCTTATTTAGTAGTAAAGTGACATGCTTATAAATGAGAAAATTTCAAGCATGGCAAATTTATAGAAACTTTGTTTTTCTTTTGTTAATCATTCACTTCTGTCATCCTGTCATCACTAAAATTTTTCATTTTTAGAACCTTATTATCAAGGTCAATTTCTAACAACTCCTTTATTCTCTGACTATGAAAACACAAACCATTTGAGAAAGAAGCTTTGATTAAAAATGAAACAGTCATATTAGTTAAACAGGTGATATTCTTTTCAAAGCTTATGATTTATTAGTAGTAGTAGAAATTGTGTTTTATCTTATTAATAGAAAGATTTTACTGGGCTTAGAAAGAGAAAGCAAGAGTTTGTTAGTTATGATGCAGAATAAATATTTATTTTTAACCAGAATTAATGACTTTTGAATTTCTCTAAATGTCAGTATGTATTCCAAACCCTAGACTAAATTAAAGCTGTTGTAAAATTTTGCAGAAATTCAGCCCTTCAGGTTGACTTATTTTCCATCTCTTTGGTCACCCTTCATTCTCAACTGAAAAATATTTTCTATTGACTTATAGTTTATTTAATATATGTCTAATTAAGGAATCTCAGTTTTCTTTAAATGCTTGAGAAATGTAAATTCTATTCAAGTTTCATTCTCATGTTGTGTAAGAAAACTTTTGTTTGTAAAGAGCCTTAAACTTTTTCACACTCTGGAAGTAAAATATTCTTATTGATAACTTTATAGGTATACATTGAAGTCAAGATAGCGCGTAAGCCTGATCATGTCTCAATCCGAAACTTACTGGGTAGACCACTTTAAGTCCTATCACACCCTTCTATTCCAATTAGAGCCTTCTCTCATTTTGTTTCCTTTGACTGAAATGCTCTCCTTTCTAACCAGCCTTTACTTGGCTAAGTCCTACTCATTTCAGTTACTAGGCAGAAAACAATCGCCTCCCTAAGAAGTCCAAATCCCAACCCTGGGAGCAGATTGCATGGCAAATAAACACTAAAGCTACAGTAGAAAATAAGATTGATAATCAGTTAGCCTTGGTAAAGAAAGAGTTTCCTGCTTCATCCAGATAGATTTAGTGTAATCCAAGACCTTAAAAGTAGAAGAAATAGGACCAGGAATGGAAACATTAGACCAGTGTGACAACCATAATTGCTGCCTATAAATATGAGGAAAAAAGCCATGAACCCATGAATGTGGGCAATTTCTAGAAGGTGGAAAAGGCAAAGGAAACAATCCTTCCCCACCCCTGAGGAGGAGTGCATCCCTAGAAATCATTTTTTGCATTTTTTATTTTTTTATAATGTACTAGAGGCCTGGTGCATGAAATTCGTGCACTGGAGGATGGGTGCCTCAGCCCGGCCTGCACCCTTTCCCAATCTGGGACCCCTCAGGGGATGTCCGACTGCAAGTTTAGGCCCGATCCCCTAAACCAGCAGTCGGACATCCCTCTCACAATCTGGGACCACTGGCTCCTAACTCCTTGCCTGCCTGCCTGCCTGGTTGTCCCTAACCACTCTGCATGCCTGCCTGATCACCCCTAACTGCTCACATGCCTTCTTGATCGCCCCTAAATGCTCGCCTGCCTGCCTGATCACCCCCAACTGCCTTTGTCTAGGCCCTTGCCACTGTGGCTTCATCTGGAAGGATGTCTAGAATGACATCTGGAAGGTCGTTCAGCTGTATGGTCTAATTAGCATATTACGCTTTTATTATTATAGATATTTTATATCTGTGGAGTGTCTTTTGATGTCATATTTTATTATTTTTTAAAAAATGCAATTACTTTTTACATATAATATTATCTTCCATTAGTTTCAGGTATACAATACAGTGGTTAGGTATTCATATACTTTACAAAGTGTTTCCCCTGATATTTCTACTAACCAACTGGCACCATACATAGTTATTACAGTATAATTGATGAAATCTCGATTTTAGCTTAATGAGAACTATTTTGGACTTCTGATCTCAGAACTTTGAGATAATAAATTTATATTGTCTTGAGCTACTAACTTTGAGGCAATTGTAATCTAATATGATACTTTAATGATCTTAAATGGAAGTATTCCAGAACATCCATTAATGAGTTCTCCTTTATAGTTTTCTTAATTTTAATTAAGTAAATATTATTTAGTTAATATTTGTCATCTAGTTGAGAATGTAAGCTTGGTGAAGACAAAGATGAACAACTAAGCCTACCAAAAGTCTCAATGCTTAACATTGGACCTGACTCAATAAGTGTTTGATGAATATACAAAATAGATTTTTAAATAAGATATTGACTATGGTTTTCTCTTTGGTCACCAACAAGAACCAATCTGGGAAAAAATTAGTATATATTTCTTCATTTAAAATTTTAAAAAAGGGATCCCAGGAGAGTAAACATATTTTGCCCAGGGAGTGTCCATTAATTCTAGGGTTTTCTTCCTGGCTTCCTTATAAATTTTTCTTTTGTCTTTTGAATGCAGAGTCTTCTCTTTCAATCAGAACCCTATTCCATGTAAATTTACCTAAATTAGGACATTATTTCTACTATTTATAAATATTCTTAAAAGCAGGTGGGACATTAATCTAATAGAACCGGAATCTGATGAATGGAATGGAATGGATAGAATAGAAATAATGAATAGAATAGAATAGAATAGAATAGAATAGAATAGAATATGTAGAAAAGAAAGAGACATGGTCTTTGCATTGAGGAAGGACCATGGAGGACACAGCAAGAAGGCTGCCTGTAAGCCAGGAATAGGTCTCACCAGAACCAACTTTAATGGCATCTCAATGTAAACTTTCACCCAACAGAACTGTCAGGAAACATTTAAGCCAGTCAAAAAGTATTAACTATATTATACCTAGTATATAATTAGAATATTTATTTAATAAGTATGTGGTCAATATAATAAATTTAAAACCAATAATTTATTACTTTATATTATTTTTCATAGCAACATTGCTTTTAACATAGTTCCATGCTCAAAGATTGAAACTTAAGTAATATAAAATAAGAAAGAGCCCTGGCTGGTGCGACTCAGTTGATTGAAAGGTCACTGGTTTGATTCTTAGTCATGGCACATACCCAGGTTTCAGGTTCAATCTGTACAGGAGGCAACCAATCAATATTTTTCTCTCTCTCACTTCCCCCTTCTTCTCTCTATAAAATTAAAAAAAATCAATAAACATATATTTTTTAAAAAAGAAAGAAAATTTGACTTTTTTCTTTGCATTTAAAAACAAAAGGAAATTAGCTGTCTGGGAATGATTAGAAACACTGATGCTGTCAAGTTACAGAAGGCTAACTAGGAAGTATCCAGGCATTTTAAAAAAGACATTATCAAATGTCATAAATAATGGTTCCATGAAGCCCTGTCGCACTTCAGGCTGCCAACAAACTGGCATCTCTACATGAAGAATTGTCTCAGACTTTCTGAGCGTAACAAAAATCCTAGGAAATATGAGTAAATATCAAGAGAAGTGGCTGCTTTGTTGGCAGATTTACTGGGACCTCAACCAAATCAATTCAGCAAAAGAGGCTTAAAATTACTTGCAGCAAGTAATCCTTGCATCTGTTTTATAGGAAGCTGTATTCTGTTATTTTTGCTTACTGAACATATTTTTAAATCTGTGGATTTCAGTAAACTGTTTGTGTTGTTTTCAAATAGAGTTTTCATTTGTGTATTATTAACCTCTACATTTTAGTGACCACTAGCTAAGGTCAGCTTTCTAAAACCTATAAAGATTATTTTTTTTATTGTCTTAAGTTTTACATATGTCTTCCTTTTCCCCAATTGACCCCCACCCCCACCCATCAACCATTCCCACCCCAGGCAAGCCCCAGTGTCTGTGTCCATTGGTTATGCTAATATACATGCATATAAGTCCTTTGGTTGCTCTCTAACCCCCCCACCCCCCCACCCCCGCCACCTCCCCTACCATTTGTCTCTGGATCTATTTTTGTTCATCAAATTATGTTGATCATTATATTCCACATATGAGTGAGATCATGTGATATTTATCTTTCTCCAACTGGCTTACTTCACTTAGCATAATGCTCTCCAGTTCCATCCAGGCTGTTGCAAATGGTGGAAGTTCCTTTTTTTTATATCAGTGTAGTATAAAGATTAATTTTTTAATGTGAGAAAAGGGTCCAGAAATATTCATTGTGCAATTCATAGCCTTTTAGTCTATGTGAAATCTTCATTAGCCAAATAAAAAGATGTATTCTCACACAAAAATAAGATATATTTGCTTAATAAGGCCAGATAAACATATTTCATTGTAATAATATAGGTTCATTAATTCAATAAATATGTTTGAGCATTTATTATGTATCATGTCTTCTACTGGAATCCTAGTAGAACTTATCTATACTGATAAGAGAGGAATATGCAAATTGTCCAGGACGCTATCACAGTAACATTAATGACTGAACAGCAGGCTGCTTGGGGTGACAAGGCCAGCAGGGGGATTAGTGAGGGACAATCAAAAGACTGAACAGCAGGCTGCATGGGGCGACAAGGTCAGCATGGGGGTTAGTGAGGGATGACCAAGCCAATGAGGGAGGCAGTTGGAGGTGACCAGGCCAGCAAATGACTGAACAACAGGCTGTGTGACCAGGCTGGCACAGGGGCAGTAAGAAGCAACCAGGCCAGCGGGGGGTTCAGTAGGGGTGACCAGGCTGG